>NC_140944.1:31858392-32143392 GCF_014529385.1 Adiantum capillus-veneris | reverse complement strand
CTGCTGATGCGGGTGCCTCTCGGTGACAGAGGACCCTTTGAGGATTTGCAAACGTTTCGGATGGGAACTTGTCGAGTCGTGGTTCGTCCAGGAACCAAGGAGTTTATTGAGTTTCTTCTTCCGCGCTTCAGAGTTGGCATATGGTCTTCAATGCAAAGGCAAAACTTATCGCCACTAGTTGCAATAGTTTGCAGTGTATGCCAAGCTCACACGTCAGATTTTGCCTTTTTGTATGATCAAAGAAAATGAGTTACTGTTGAGGGCCACTACCACCCTAAAAAACCAGGATTACCTCTTTTGTACAAACCGTTTAGCCAAATCGGTGTACCCTTTGATGCAACTAATACACTACTAATTGATGATACTCCCGAAAAGGGAGAACTAAATCCGCCGGGAACAACTATCTCACCACCTTCTTTCGAGGGGCATTCCTTCGATTTTTACCTTGAAGACATTCTGATTCCATACTTACAGAAATTGTATCTCAGTCCATTGTTCACGGACGAGTTTGTACTTTCTAATGAATTAAGATGATTCTTCTATCTGTCTTTGTCTTGTCTAACATATATATATATATATATATATATATATATATATATATATATATATATATATATATATATATATATATATATATATATATATATATATATATATATATATATATATATATATATATATATATATAGACAGACACACAGAGAGAGAGAGAGAGAGAGAGAGAGAGAGAGAGAGAGAGATTTGACGTGGTAAACAAATGTATTTCAAGCACACTTTTTCATAGGGCACAATTGAAAAATGAGATCAATAAACTTCATGTCTTGAAAGTCATTTGTATACACTTGGGTTTACAAGAATATCTGTTACATTGACACTACTTCAACCCGACCATCCAACTCTTTGCACAAAATATCTTTTTCTCTTCGCCGCATCACCTTACGGCCAGCTAAGAAAAAGGAAAAATCTGATAGTTCCTTGTCCATTGACTCTTCAATGATGTCATTTCGCAAATGCTGAAGACTGCATAGCTCCCTTATTGTAACCACCAATAGTAGGCCATTCTCTTTATCAATCACTTCCACATCCACAGTAGGATTATCTTCCAAACCTGCAGAAACTTGGTCCATAGGAATGTACTTACCGTTTAGCATTTGTGATCGCATATACCAAAATGAGAGTAATAGTGATTGGCTTGCAATCATGTACTTGACAACTAGAGTATCAAGCGCGACCTCGCACCGTAAACCAATCTCTTCCTTTGCATACCATCCTTTGTCAAGAAGTTTGTCACAGGATGACTGCTGAAATGACTTGCACATGAACATAGTTTTTGTAACTCTGATGTTGTAGCTATGAAACAGCTCTATGAAGAGTGCAACAGGACAAAAGTTTGCAATTCGAACCAGTTTGGTAGGAACAGAGCTACGCAGAGACCTTTGTATATCCTTGTAGAGCTTACTTCGCATTGCCTCCACCATTGTTTCCTCGGGAACTGGCCAGTCCACAGTGTTCCAATCGGTCGGTAGAGGTAGTTTCACCAACATGCCATTCTTATTGCCTGAGCTGAGTTGGTAAAAGTGGTCATAAAAAAAGATTCCCTCATCAGCCAATCTTTTGCTGCTCCTCTCTGAATACTGTAGAGAACCAATATGGGCATGTACAACATGGAAGAGGCCTATTATGCACTCCACAGGCTCCCATTGCTCATAAGAAGAGGGATAAACATCTGCAATATATATAAGAAGAGTTAAACTAAGAGTATCAATAAGTACAAATGACAAATCTAATGTAATTGAGTTGTGAAGAGTAGAGACATTACTCATAACAAGCGGGAGAAACATTGCAAAATATATAAGAAAAGTTATAATGAGAGTATCAGTAAGTTCACATGTCAAGAGTACTTACAATTGCAACGTGGTTGATGTATATTTGATACATTTCCACCGTTTGCTATCACCTCTGGATGGGTAAACACATGCTGAACAAGAACTTCCTTTACAGATCTTTTGCCGATCTCAACTTTGAAATCCAACACCCTGGCCTTCCATGCTGAGCGGTAAACGTTGATACCACTAAACCTCTTGGGTCTTCTTGGTTGCATGAGGACCCATGAACCTTTGTTTATCCTTTGTCCAACCCATTGGTTGTCTGCACTTATTGAAGCTGGTATTGTAATTGAGGATATGATACTACTTGGCCTTCTAGGCAAAGTGCCGTTGTTGTTTGTTGGTGTGAGAGACAGTAAACACCTTGAGGCTCTTGGGCGAGAAGACGTGGATGCCATAACTCTCAGAGAAAAGCTTTAGTGGAGGGAGATTCACTTTGAAAGCATTCTAATGGAGGGAAAGTGTTTTAAAATTCCAATATCTTGTGCGGGCTTAATGGTCACCCTCCAGTACGTTAATGACCATAAGAGAATATCAGAAGTGGGACCACACGCAAGCACCTAAAAGCTCGGTAAAAGTAAGGAAATTACTATGCTACAATCCTAGTTTCGTGAAAGTTTTATGCTATTTTCCTATTTTTTGAGTCTTTCCAGGTACTTTTCTACGTAACGTAGCCTTTATGCTCATTGGACGCGCTCTATTTTTCTCTCTCTTCATATGGCCCTCCAAATGACCTCCAAAATTTCCTAATGGTAGTTTACTCCCTAGCTTATTGCCGCTTGGACTATAACCTTCTAGGTTTTAAGAACTTCATACTGATACCTAGTACTAGAGAAACGAGAACATATATACTATTGTAGACATGTAGTAGTGTTAGTGTGTATACGCGCTTCACCAGGGGCACTTTTCTCCCATTAGGTTTTTCCCCCTGGACATCTGGTGTGAAAGGACACCTTATCTCTTAGGGTTTCATATAAGCTTTGTAGCTCTGAGTTTGTATACAGTATTATTCTAATACAGAGAGAGAGACTACAGAGATCTCGTACACAAGCTCTGTGTCTTCTCCTTCTTCATCTTCTTCCTACTCTGAGTTGCTGTCTTCCTTCTGTTTCCCGTTTCATCATCTTCAACAATTGGTATCAGAGCGAGGTGATTTCCAGAGCCTCTACTTGCGTTTTCGCGTCCGCGCGCGCAATCGCAGTTTTCAGGCAATTTTCGGAAAATTTGCTCGTGGGAGCATCCTCGACGTTCCGGGAGTATTCTAAATAGGCGACCTGCAGTTTTACCCCCCTTTTGAAGCCGTTCGAGCCCTCAGAATTTTGTTCTGAGCAACGTCGTAGAAGTTACTTTTCGGAGGCGTTTAGATCAAGAGGGTGTGCTTTTTGACAGATTTTCTTCAGGTAAACAGTTCTTTTGGGAAGTAGCTTGTTTTAGCTTTGTGCTGAGATTTTGTGTAGAGTTTTGCTTGGATTGGAGAGGAGATTTGTGAATCTCTTGGAGGTTCTTTTGCTCTCTTGTGTGCATCTACAGTATGGCTCAATCTACGGAGAAAGAGATTTTTGGTGCGTTTACATCCGAAGACAAATTGGATGGTACCAACTATTCTCTTTGGTCTTTTATGGCCAAAAATGTTTTGGTTGGTAAAGGATTGTGGGATTATGTATCTGGAGATGAAGTTTGTCCAGGTAGCATTGCACCTGCCACGCCTGGTCGTGGTGCAGCTGTTGGTGCAGGACGCTCACAAGTCACTCCAGAGCAAAAGAGATGGGATACTAAAGATGCACAAGCTATGGCTGTGATTGCCTTAACCATAAAGAGGAAAATCACACCACATATCAGATCTTGCAGAACTTCTGAGGATGCTTGGAACACTCTGCAAGCTATGTTTGGAGGAAGAAACGCTGCCAGAATAGAGTTTTTGAAGAAACAACTCGACAAAATACAGATGGACGAAGGTGACGATATTGTCGAGCATCTTACAAAAATCAGGGATCTTAAAGAGCAATTGCTTAGCATTGATGAAGTGATTCCAGAGAAGGACTTGGTTTCCAAAACACTCAATTCACTACCACCATCTTATCTGACTTTTCAGACTTCTTTGACTCTGTCTTTGCGAGTTAATCCTGAGCCTCTTCATTTTGAAGAGTTAGTGGCTTTGCTATTGCAGGAGGATTAATCACGTAAGAACAAGTCTTTACAGGTGGATGGTATGGATCATGCTCTTGTTGTACAGAACAAAAACAAGGGTAAAGAGAGTGCTCATCACTCCAAGTCTGGTGCAGGACAGTCTTCAGAGAAGTCTAAAGGTGATTCCGACAAGTCCAAGAAGAAAGGTAAATGTCCTACTGCAAGAAACCTGGTCACTACATTAGTGAGTGTAAAAAGCGAATTGCTAAAGAAAAGAAGAAAGAGTCAAGTTTGGTTGTTTCAGCTTCTGGTGATTCTTCTACAGCTAAAGAAGAGTCTGCAAACTTTGTGCAGGATTCTTATGCTTTTGTAGTATGTTCAGATTTTTCTGCTTACAATGTTGACAAGACACAAATGATTTGGTACTTTGATAGTGGTGCATCCAGGCATATTACTTCAAGGAAGGATTTGTTTTGTTCGTTGGATGCAGCTCCAACAGGAAAGAAGGTGACATGTGCAAATAATGTGTCTTATCCAATCAAAGGCGTTGGTAAGATTTTGATTACCATTTCAGATGGTTCAGATTTATGCTTGCCAGATGTCTTATATGTTCCAGGGATCAAGAAGAATTTGTTGTCTGTATCCTCTCTTGCAAAAAATGGTCTTCGGGTCATTTTTGAGGATGACAGATGTGCTGTACGAGATCGAGAGAATGGTTATTCTCTTATCACTACAGGTACGTTGGAAAATGGACTATTTCTGCTAGATCGTTATGAAAAGTAGATTCAGGTATGTATTGCAGAAACAAAGACTCAGGCCATGCAGGATGCTGAGTTGTGGCATGCTAGATTTGGGCATGTTAGTTATGGCAGTTTGATGACTTTACAACGTCATAATATGGTGCATGATTTGTATTTATTGGAGATGCCACCAAGACATGTATGTGAAGGTTGCGTTCTTGGAAAGATGCACAGATTTGCATTTTCGCAGGATGGTTCAGTTAGAGCGACACGAAAGTTGTAGCTTGTACACAGTGATGCATGTGGTCCTATGAGGACGCCATCTTTGGGAAACAGCCTTTATTTTGTGACCTTCATTGATGACTTTTTTAGGTTTGGTTGGGTGTATCCACTCAAAGCAAAGTTAGACGTGTTTGCAATTTTTCAACATTATGTCGCCATGGTTGAAAATGAAACAGGTTGCAAAGTACAGACTCTTCGTACCGATCGAGGAGGTGAATACATATCAAGTGCATTTAAGGATTTTTTGGGAAAGAAAGGCATTAAACACCAATGCACTATGCCATACACACCACAACAGAATGGTGTTGCAGAAAGGAAGAACAGGTCTTTAATGGAGACGGCTAGATGTATGCTCAAGGCTAAGAGTTTGCCTCATAAGCTATGGATGGAGACAGTTGCTTGTGCAGCACATGTTTTGAACATGTGTCCTACTCATGCCTTGAAGACCATTACTCCATATGAAGCTTGGTATGACAGAAAAACTTCAGTCAGTTATCTTCGTGTTTTTGGTTGTCTTGCTTATGCTCACATCCCTCAGCAGTTACGTGGGAAGCTTGATGATAAGGCAATCAAATGTATATTTGTGGGGTACAATTGTAACATTTAATGGCCTAATAACTTATGTGTAGCGGAAATTAGCATGAACATAGTGGGCATTTCATTAGAATAGATTCCTAATGAGAATTACAAGAGTGCTTGGGTGGAGAGAGTAACAAAAAGCATAACACCTAGTTAGATAGCATCAACAATACTTTCAAAAGAGAGAGAAATTAAGCTATTGACAACAGTTGAGGACCGGATTTGCATGGAGCCGGTCCCCCCTCCAAAAGGCTTTGTATTATGGTTTCTCCCATCAAGAGAGACATTGTACAATACAATTCTTTGTGTTTCTTCAAGACTAGCTAGTGCAATGAAGATGGAAGCTTCATGCACTAAGCAAAACACTTAATCAAACACAACTTGAATTATCCCCGTTCTCAGACCCAAGACCTCACACACCTTCGAAGATGGTGAGAGCTAGCAGGGTATGAGAGTAGATTGAGAGGAAGAAGGAGTATCTTACGAGAAAGATGTACATCTCCTCACATAATCACTCATATTAGCATAGCTTAGCTTAGTAATTAGCTTAATAGAGAAGATGAGCATGCATTGAAGCTTGGATCTTGGTTGGATTTGCATCCACATGCCAAGAGAGCGTTGATATAGGCTTCTATCTCACAAGCTTGGAGTAGGTGATGAGCTCTCCATTAAAGCTTGGGAGGAGATAGAGTATTCTTTCTTCACACATGGTCAAGTGTGAGTGTGTGTGTGTCAATACCAAGCAAAAATCAGCCCCCCCTCTCTCTTGGGCGAGCCCTTCCTGCTAAATTGGTATGGCTTTTGCCTCATTGGACCTCCCCAAGTCAAGCCAATGGGTGTTAAGTAGCATAAGTGATAGCCTTCTGACATGTGTCCTCCTTTCCCCTTTTGTGAGAGCTTTAGGTAATTAAATAATTAAACTAAAATCTCATTGGAACCCTTTGCCTCCTGGCCAATAGGAATCAGGCAAGCCATTGGGCTCCTGAATGCTCATTGGACCCCTTGTGAGACTGCCCAATAGTCTTCTAGGAGACTTAATTCTCATTGGTTTCTTTTATTAAATGTTTTTAAATTAATTAAACTAGATTTACTCTAGCTTAATTCTCATTGGTCCACTTCAAAGGTCTTCCAATAGGAATTGGGCACCCCTTGTGGGCATCTGGCCTAGGGAGCTGACATGTGTCCCTAATTCCCTTTGTGTAAAGGGAGCTTGTGTGTGTGTGTGTGTGTGTGTGGCTTTCTCTCTCATCCCCTACTAAATGGGCTCGCCCCCTCCTTTGTAGGCTTTGAAGAAGACTTTTGTACACACACTAAGCATCCAATTTTCCCTAGGGTTGACCTTTTGGACACAACCTTTGAATTTTGGAACCTTAGCATTTTGGAAGTCTTAATGGGCTGAACCTTAGTGTCTTTTTAGCCCATTGTTGCATATGGCTCTTTTGCAGATGGCCCCCCCTTTGGATCCCTATTTTCCCTCCTTTGGATCCCTACTGTGGCCGGTCTGCTAGCTTAACCAATATTCTAGCTTTTTCTCCCCTGGCCTTCCCCACATTAAATGATCAGTTTAATATGAGAAAATCATTTAGGACAATTAGATATTGATGATTATGACATTACCTCTCTCTTGAGATCATAGTCGTCCTCGACTATGGTGTAGAGAAGATAAAGCATGTTCATGAGTCCTTTTCTTAGCGGGTAGAGGATCCCTATGTTACCCTACGACATCATTCCATAATGGATGACTAGTCCATTTGGCGCTTGAGAGCCTGAGGCTGCCGCAAGCATGTCTGCACATTAGTCCTATCAGTCTTCCATAGTAGAGTGACAAGCTCTACTTGGTGTTTGGGAGACGTCGTCTCCACAAACTTGATCTAAGCATGCATACTACTTCATTTTTGTGCACAAATAAAGAAAAAGAGAGTCTTATAAGACAATAATTTTGTTCATTTTTATCATTTTGTACATTTGCTTGCTCTTGGGAAGCATTGTAAGCATTGACAAGGTTTAGGTTATCCTTTAATTGTATGCCTTGCATCCATCTAGCATCTTCAAAAGGATAATTCTTAAATTTAATAAGATATCGTCGGATAGTCTTACCGCCTCTTAATACCTTGTCTTCATGTCGGAGAATGGACTCGGGCTGCAGCACCTCCTCTTGGTCCTCGATCTCCGGTGGGTCTTCAATAGTTGGTTCTTGAGGTGGCTCTCCTTTGTAAGGCTTTAATAGGCTCACATGAATAGCATTGTGTATGAGCCAATGATTGGGCTACTTAAGTTGATAGGCCATGTCATTGATTGGCCTAAGAATCTGGAAGGGACCATAGTACCTTTTTGCTAGTTTAGCATAGTACTTTTGGTGGCCCGTAGGATTCTTGCCCGTCGTGTGCCTTAATCGAGCCTTGGGAAACTTTAACAAGACCCAATCGTTTTCTTTAAAGGCTTGGGCTCTTCTGTGCTTGTCAGCAGCAACCTTTTGCCTTTGCTGTGAGATAGAGATAGCATCTTTAATCTTTTGAAAAGATTCTTGTAGGTCTCGGCTATACTCATCTGCAGCGACGATCTTCCCATGTACCTTAAGTAGCAAGGGACTTTTTGATCTTCCCTCAATTACCTCGAAAGGTGCTTTTCCCGTGGAAGTATGTACAGTGTTATTGTAAGCATACTCCACTAAGGGTAAGTACTTCTCCCATTGGGATCTTTGATCTACTTCCGTTACATAGGCTTTTAGTAGATCGAGAATTGTTAGGTTAGCTATTTCACTTTGGCCATCCATTTGTGGATGATAGGCCGAAGAGAAATTTAGCCTTGTCCCTAAATTCTCAAAGAGACCCTTCCAGAAATTACTGGTCATTCTAGGATCTCTATCCGACACTATGGACATTGGCAAGCCATGGTATTTGAAAATTTGTGAAATGAAGAGGGTTGCCATTTGATGGGCTTTGATAGTCTTTTTGACAGGTATAAAATGAGCTTGTTTACTGAACCTGTCTACTACCGTCCATATTCCCGTATTCCCATGGATAGACTTAGGCAATCCAAAGATAAAATCCATGGATATGCTCTCCCATGGTGAATTAGGGATTGGCAAGGGATGAAGCAATCCAGGTTGCTTCCCTCTATCAAATTTTGTCTTTTGACATACCACACATTTGGAAACATACTCTTGTGTGTTCACTTTCATGGTAGGCCAATAGAAATATGTTTCAATTCCCTTTAAGGTAGACTGAATCCCTCTATGCCCCGCATACGGGGGAGCATGAGATTCATACATTACTTTCTCACGCAGGGAGTTAGTAACGCATAGTCTATTGCCATAGAGAAGATAACCATCTTGTAAATTAAATGGTTCTTCTTTCTTCCCTAATGTAAGGGCTGAAATCACATCTCTAAAATCGGGATCAATAGCATACTCATCTATCATTGAAGATAGATCATTGTGAGTTGCTATGGAAACCGCATTCACTCTCGGCCATCTTGAGAGTGCATCGGCTACTTGATTATGCTTGCCAGCAATGTGAGCAATATGAAAATGAAATTGCGAAAGGAAATTTTCCCACCTCATTTGTTTGTCGGAGAGCTTGGTCTGCGTCATGAAGTACTTAAGACTTTGGTGATCCGTTCGCAGAATGAAAGGAGTCCCCAATAAATAGTGCTTCCATGAGTCTAAGGCATGTAGAACTGCAAGGAGTTCCTTTTCGTATATACCTAGAGCTTGCTAAACAGGGTCGAGCCTTCGGCTGTCATAGCCTATGGCGTGCCCTTCTTGGAGCAAAACAGCTCCAAGGCAATCACCACAAGCATCACATTGGACCTCAAATGGTTTTGAGAGATCCGGTAGTGTAAGCACAGGTTGAGAGATAAGCTTTTCTTTAAGCTTTTCAAAAGCATTGTTCTCCTTAGCAGAACATGTATACCTAACGCTTTTCTTTGTTAGGTCATGTAATGGTCCCGCAATTTGTGAGAACTTTTCTATGAAGCGTCTATAGTATGCGCACATACCTATAAAGCTTCTTATTTCATGAAGATTCCTTGGTTTAGGCCATCCTTTTATTACCTCTAACTTGGATGGATCCATTTGGATGCCATCTTGAGAGATAATGTGACCTAAATACTGAATCTCTTGCAAGAAAAATTCACTTTTCTTTCGATTAACATAAAGTTTATTCTCTCTTAAAACTTGAAATATTACCTGGAGGTGTTGCTTGTGTTCCTCGATCCAATGAATTAGAGTAGATGATAATATCATCAAAGAACACTCCAGTGAAGGTTCGATGAGGCCTGAACAACTTCTCAATCAAGCGGTTGAATGTGGCTGGTGCATTGGTCAAGCCAAAAGGCATGACAATGTATTCGTAAAGACCAAATGTAGTGCAAAACGTGGTCTTTACAATGTCTTGATCAACTATCCTTATTTGATGATAGCCACTCTTTAGGTCAACCCTACTGAAGTAGGTCGATCCGTGTAGCTTATCAAATAGGTCTTCTACCCGTGGAACGGGAAACCTATTCTTGATAGTGATCCTATTTAGTGCTCTATAGTCGACACACATACGATATGTGCCGTCTTTCTTTTGCACTAATAGCACAGGTGAGCAAAATGGAGATGAGCTAGGCCTAACCATGCCCTTCTCAACTAACTCATGCACTTGCCGCATAATCTCCTCTTGTTGAGCTTGAGAAACTCTATAAGGAGGTTTATTAGGCGGTGAACTTCCTGGAAGAAGTTCAATTGCATGGTCATCATTACCTCATTTAGGAGGTAGCTCACAAGGGATGTCGTCAATAAAAACATCTTGAAACGCCTTGAGAAAATTGGATAACTCTAATTCCTTTTGGTTGCTTTTATTTTCGTTTGTTAAAGCATTAGGTTCATTTTGAGAATCTTTAACAAAAATCATGTACACGGAAATAGAGCTCTTTATTGACTTGTTGAAAGCTGGTGTATGTACAATGGGGATGGTGTTACCCATTTCATTAGCATCTATATACATGTCTTTTTCCTTGAACTTAAAGGAGATTCTCCTTTCAGGAAATTTAACATCGGCTTCCAGGCGGTCAAACCATGGTGCCCCTAGGATTACATCCTCATGCTTGAGAGGAGAGATAAAGAAGTCCTCTTTGTCCACATAGCCTTGGACATGAAGCCTCAATTTCCCAATTAAGGGAGTGACTGAAGCTTCTTGCCCCTTGAAGGCACTGTCTGCGGGTAGGACATCTCCCATCTCGTAGGATTGTATGCATAGCTTGGTGGCTAAATCCATAGATATAAAATTGTGAGTAGAACCAGGGTCAAAGAGAATAAAAGCATCATGTTCTCTTACCTTTCCCCAAGCATGGCATAGAGGAGATCCTTTGTGGTGAGTTTGGTAAGTCTCCTCCTCCTGGATTTCAACCAAGGAAGCTCTAGGAGGATCTTGGCGGTTGTTCTTTTGGGGACAAGTGCGGTACGCATGCCCTTGTTTGCCGCACTTGAAACACCGGTTATCCTTACAATAACGCTCAAGCTCTTCAGGAGAGAGTTTATTCTTACCTTTGTAAACTCCCTTCTCTTTAGCTTTGTTGGAGTTGCCCTTAGGAGACTTTTGGACACCGTTTGGAAATTGATTCGAGAGGCGACCATAGTGTGGTGTATTACCGCCGATATGGTACGTGGTCTTTGGGAGTTGACATACTCCGCCATTTCTTCGGTTAAGCCCGCACAAAATTGTTGCTTTTGCTCTCCAAAATCCAACCTTTTGAAGACAGTGGCTTTGAGTTGTAGGTCCCAAAACTTGTTTACATATTTGTGGATGGATTCATTGGGAGAGAGCTTTAAGCTTCGCCATTCGGTGAGTACTTTGTCTTTGGCATCGGTGGCCAAAAATTGCTTCATGATGGAAGCTCTTAAAGCCTTCCATGTTCGTGGAGCTTCACCATTGGCTCGTAGGCTAGACCACCATTGTCTGGCGGACTTTTGAAAGTGCATAGCTACATGGCGTAGCTTAGAGGACTCCGTGAAGCCCTCATCTCCAAACGCCGCATCGAATTGCTGGATAAAGGCCAAGACTTTGTCCGTAGCACCAAAGGTACCATCATAGGTAAGGAAAGAGATGATCTTCCTTCCCTCTTTGAATTTCTTCAACTTGGACGACCTCTTCCATGCGGCATAGGATTTCCTATGGCCTCTTCTTTTTGATGGTTCAAAGGTTGCACCATCACTTTCTTCAGAGGGTGAAGAATTTGAAGAAGGTGGAGAAGAGGGTGACCTCTTTCTCGCTTTTTTCTTGTCTTGATCTTTGTCATCTTCACCATAGTTTTCATAAGAGGAAGAGGATGAAGAAGATGGAGAAGAGGGTGTCCTCTTTCTCGCCTTTTTCTTCTCTTGCTTTTTATTATCCCTCTTTGAATTGTGGTGGGGAGAAGAATATGATGGTCTTCTCTGCTTTGGTGGTGATGGAGAGCGTTTAGCCTGCCGTCTTCGTGGAGCCATCTCCGCCGAGGTGGCGGGAGATTTGCTTCTTTCTCGTTCCTTCAGTGGAGGCTCTTGAGTTCTCCTTTGGGAAGGAGATACATCATCAAGAAGTAAATTCTTGAGCCCTTCATAAGGATTCTCTTCTTCTTCCCGAATCGGAGAGAGACCTCTTTTGGTAGTCTCACTAGGAGGCTTCCTAGGTGTTCTCTCGTCATGGCGATTAGCTTGGAGAATCCCGTGAGCACGGAGCTGCCGTTGCACTTCACTTTGGAGAGATGGATTGCCCATGGCTTGTTGAAGCCTAGAAACAAGATAGTTAACAAGCATTGAAGCATCATTAGTAGCTTGCTCATGAGCAAAATCAAAGTTATCAACATTAATTTCACTCTCTTTACTATTGTCAGCCATTCTAACAACTTTTAGGTGTAAACTTTTTAGGTGTACTTTGGCACTTCAAGCCCTAGTTGCTACTCCTCTTTACCCCTTTAGAAAAAGCACTCAAGCTACTGTACCCGCGGCTCGAATACCATTAATTGCAAGGAATAGAAGAGAGGGTCTTTCGACAGCAAAACAGCACCGGCTCCTGTCAAGCTTCTAATAGCTCAATAGTGGTTAAGCTGTAGGCAAGCCCCATAGGACTCCACTATTAAGACCATAGCTCTCGACGGTGATGCCCCGTTAACTGCACGAAGGCAGGCGCACTGCAAGGCTGAAAAATCCCTATTCTACTTACTCACAGGCAATTAATAATACCAACCATTTGTAGCTAGTTTGAGGGCCTCCCTTCTTGAGCAAGAAAAGAGAAACCTTGAGCTCTGATACCAATGTAACATTTAATGGCCTAATAACTTATGTGTAGCAGAAATTAGCATGAACATAGTGGGAATTTCATTAGAATAGATTCCTAATGAGAATTACTAGAGTGCTTGGGTGGAGAGAGCAACAAAAAGCATAACACCTAGTTAGATAGCATCAACAATACTTTCAAAAGAGAGAGAAATTAAGCTATTGACAACAGTTGAGGACCGGATTTGCATGGAGCCGGTCCCCCCTCCAAAAGGCTTTGTATTATGGTTTCTCCCATCAAGAGAGACATTGTACAATACAATTCTTTGTGTTTCTTCAAGACTAGCTAGTGCAATGAAGATGGAAGCTTCATGCACTAAGCAAAACACTTAATCAAACACAACTTGAATTATCCCCGTTCTCAGACCCAAGACCTCACACACCTTCAAAGATGGTGAGAGCTAGCAGGGTATGAGAGTAGATTGAGAGGAAGAAGGAGTATCTTACGAGAAAGATGTACATCTCCTCACATAATCACTCATATTAGCATAGCTTAGCTTAGTAATTAGCTTGGTAGAGAAGATGAGCATGCATTGAATCTTGGATCTTGGTTGGATTTGCATCCACATGCCAAGAGAGTGTTGATGTAGGCTTCTATCTCACAAGCTTGGAGTAGGTGATGAGCTCTCCATTAAAGATTGGGAGGAGATAGAGTATTCTTTCTTCACACATGGTCAAGTGTGAGTGTGTGTGTGTCAATACCAAGCAAAAATCAGCCCCCCCTCTCTCTTGGGCGAGCCCTTCCTGCTAAATTGGTATGGCTTTTGCCTCATTGGACCTCCCCAAGTCAAGCCAATGGGTGTTAAGCAGCATAAGTGATAGTCTTCTGACATGTGTCCCCCTTTCCCCTTTTGTGAGAGCTTTAGGTAATTAAATAATTAAACTAAAATCTCATTGGAACCCTTTGCCTCCTGGCCAATAGGAATCAGGCAAGCCATTGGGCTCCTGAATGCTCATTGGACCCCTTGGGAGACTGCCCAATAGTCTTCTAGGAGACTTAATTCTCATTGGTTTCTTTTATTAAATGTTTTTAAATTAATTAAACTAGATTTACTCTAGCTTAATTCTCATTGGTCCACTTCAAGGGTCTTCCAATAGGAATTGGGCACCCCTTGTGGGCATCTGGCCTAGGGAGCTGACATGTGTCCCTAATTCCCTTTGTGTAAAGGGAGCCTGTGTGTGTGTGTGTGGCTTTCTCTCTCATCCCCTACTAAATGGGCTCGCCCCCTCCTTTGTAGGCTTTGAAGAAGACTTTTGTACACACACTAAGCATCCAATTTTCCCTAGGGTTGACCTTTTGGACACAACCTTTGAATTTTGGAACCTTAGCATTTTGGAAGTCTTAATGGATCCCTACTGTGGCCGGTCTGCTAGCTTAACCAATATTCTAGCTTTTTCTCCCTTGGCCTTCCCCACATTAAATGATCAGTTTAATATGAGAAAATCATTTAGGAGAATTAGATATTGATTATTATGACAACAGTAGTGGGAGTAAAGGTTATAGACTTTACAATCCTACTACAAACAAGATTTTTGAAAGTCGTGATGTAATTTTTGCAGAAACTACTGCTCAACCTATGGTTGCTTTTGATGTACCGCATATGCAGACACATGATGTATTTGAAGGTTTGCTTCCTTCTTTTGTGGAGAATCAAGAATCACAACAGGTTGATAATCTTGATCAATCTTTTGATCAGCATGTGACACCTCATGATGTAGAGGAAATTGTGCGTGAAGAGCAAGAAGTTCTCAGGGAAGAAAGAACCTTGCCTAAATGGGTTCAGAAAACTTTGCAGGATAGCAAGTTGGATGCACCGTTGCCACGAAAAACACGTGCTGGTACTACTTTTGGTAGAGAGCAAGTAGATTTGGCTTGCTTTAGCACTCTTTGTGATGCAGATGAGCCTGATTCATTTGAACAAGCTTTAGAGTGTGTTCAGTGGAAAGATGCTATGCAGCAAGAAATTGATTCTATTCATAAGAATCATACATGGGATCTAGTGGACTTGCCTACAGGAAAAAAGCCTATTGGTAGAAAGTGGGTTTTTAAGGTAAAAAGGAAACAAGATGGTACTGTTGACAGATACAAAGCAAGGCTTGTGGCAAAAGGCTATGTGCAACAGAAAGGCATAGATTATGATGAAACCTTTGCTCCCACTTCTCGTGCGTCCACAATTAGATCACTAGTTGCAATTGGTGCTTATCATGGTTGGAAAGTGCATCAGTTGGATATCAAAACTGCTTTTTTGAATGGTGATTTGCAGGAAGAAGTTTATGTAATTCAACCAAGTGGTTTTGTTGTAAAAGGTCAAGAGCAAAAGGTATGTAGATTGCGTAAAGCTTTGTATGGTCTCAAACAGGCTCCAAGAGCATGGTATGAGAAGATACATACTTATTTGATTGGCCAGGGATTTCAGAATAGTCCAACAGAAAGTACTTTGTATGTCAAAAAGAGAGATGGCGTTCTCATTATGCTAACACTTTATGTGGATGATATGCTTCTTACAAGCAATAATGCAAATGAAGTTGAAGCGTTTAAAGATGCTTTGAGAAAAACCTTTGAGATGTCTGATCTTGGTTTGCTACATTATTACTTGGGTATTCAGTTTGTGCAATCAGAGGATGGCATATACATGTTGCAGGCAAAATATTTTCATAAAATTTTGGACAAGTTTGGTATGCAAAATTGTAAGCCAATATCTACACCCGTAGAAACTGGATCAAAGTTGAGCATGCATGATGCTGGAGAACCTTTTGATGTACATACTTATGTAGCAGCCATTGGTTGCTTGATATATTTGGCAGGCAACACTCGTCCAGACATTCAATTTGGGGTTTCACAAGCAAGCAGATTTATGCACAGCCCAGGTATGCATCATTGGCAAGCTTTGAAGCGCATACTTCGTTACCTTTCAGGTACCCCTAATCTTGCCATGTTCTTTCCAAGGGGGGATATGTATGGAAAGCAGAGTTCTATGCAGCTTCTTGGTTACAGCGATTCAGATTGGGCTGGTGATTTTGACACACGACATTCCACAAGTGGCAATTGTTTTTTCTTGGGAAATGCATGTATATCTTGGCTAAGCAAGAAGCAACCCACAATGGCTACATCAACTTATGAAGCTGAGTACAGGGCAGCTTTCACGACAACAGTTGATTGTGTATGGATACGCAGGTTATTGGCAGATCTTTGTGAGTGTCAACAGGCACCCACTACCATTTTCACTGACATTCAGAGTGCTATGGCAGTTGCAAGGAATCCAGTATTTCATGCAAGAACAAAGCACATAGAGGTTCACTACCACTATGTCAGGGAAAGGCTACATGCAGGGGAGATCACACTAACTTACTGTCCTACACAGGATAACATTGCAGATCTATTTACGAAGGCGTTATCACGAGAAAAGTTTGAAGCTTTCTGAAAAGCTTTGGGCTTACTCTCATACACATGATGATCTGCTACCTTGTACAGATTCACACTATCACTACAGGGGGGATTTGTAGACATGTAGTAGTGTTAGTGTGTATACGCGCTTCACCAGGGGCACTTTTCTCCCACTGGGTTTTTCCCCCTGGACATCTGGTGTGAAAGGACACCTTATCTCTTAGGGTTTCATATAAGCTTTGTAGCTCTGAGTTTGTATACACTATTATTCTAATACAGAGAGAGAGACTACAGAGATCTCGTACACAAGCTCTGTGTCTTCTCCTTCTTCATCTTCTTCCTACTCTGAGTTGCTGTCTTCCTTCTGTTTCCTGTTTCATCATCTTCAACAACTATGTCATCAATTATTTAGACACCTAGTATGGTATCAATTAATTAGAGCTAAAGTAAAGATGCACAAGGTGAATTCTCTATTGCGATA
The DNA here is from genome assembly GCF_014529385.1 of Adiantum capillus-veneris. Lineage (NCBI taxonomy): Eukaryota > Viridiplantae > Streptophyta > Polypodiopsida > Polypodiales > Pteridaceae > Adiantum > Adiantum capillus-veneris. The sequence continues at coordinate 32,126,615 of NC_140944.1, read as the reverse complement.
GACCACATGCATTCACTACTTGTGTACTCACTACTGCAATACATCACATGCATTTGCTAGCAGCTGTATGTAAAGAGTTGTGTGTGTAACTAACATGTGCAAATGTTGATCAACATCGAGTGTATATATAGTTCTAAAAACGAGATCCAAATAAACCGAAGCAAAGGAAGTAATGCGAAAAATTATAAAAGAAGCAAATAGATAAAGCATGAATGAGTTGCAATAGTAAATGAGGTGCATTACTGACCTGCAATGTTGTACTCACGCTTTTCGATTGTCCAATCTACAGAACAATATTTGAGTCAAGCTATAAAAAAGAAATGTGAATAGTTAAACATATCATCTTGCAATGAAATGTCCAAGAATGAAAGTGCAATTAATACAATGCACCTCATATAGAGGTGACATACAAAAGTATGGTGGAGAGTTGGCACTGTGGTCTCTCCAAAAAGTTATAAGAAATGAAAGTTGTGCCCTGTCTCATAGCATTTATGTGTTGCACCAAGCAAACGCATGCGCATGGATAATTGGATGCACATAACAGACCTTGTAGTATTGTCGAGCTAGAGTCACGCTTGTGCAATTGGAACGTGCGGTGTTGTGAATATATATCCTCCTTGCCATACACAAAACACGCATATGTTCTATGTCCTTTGATCAATATTACCTACTCTCTCTCTCTCTCTCTCTCTCTCTCTCTCTGTGTTGTAAGCTGCTTCGGTCCGCAATTATGTATTCTTGCCTCCTTGATGACTAGCCCGCACTATGTATTGTGCTTCCTAACTACAATGATAATGGGCATCTCAAGGTCAATATCCCCATAGCGGAAGGCACTATATTCAGTCCGCCCATCAATGATCCAAACGCGTGTATGGAAAACTACTATTACATTATGCTCATGAACATAAGTACATGTGGCATTCCGCTCGATATCATTCACCTTCAAAATAGAGTCAAAAAGTGGTGGGGATTTTGTCATATTTAGTAGTTATGAAGCCCATACTACGTTGCATTCAGCTACCTACTAAGCATTGTGGAAAGCTATGACCAACTAGAACTTGTAAATGCCCCACGTTATACTTAAGGGGTTTTTAACAAGGCTCCAATCAAGTAGCAATTCTCTTCAACACCACCCAAAGGTGAGGGTGGAATGAGTGTGTTTTTGTGGCCATAGAGACGGTATACTCAAGCTCGTCACCAAAAAAAATTAAAAGATCTATTGGTGCCTTTGACAATGATCTCACTTTCAAGAGCAACATATTTTTTTTCTGCATTGAGTGTCTGCTTTTGAATGTCAGTGAGTCCCATGCTTTGAGTATTAATGAGCAAAAACCAACTCTTAAGATCCATCAATTTTGGGCCTCTAATAACCACTTTCCGCGTGCAGGAGGCGCAACAACCATCCATTAGAAACTAATATCTCTAGTCAAAAGATGAAACTTGAAGGCTATCGAGGTGCAATCCCTCCAAAAAGATGAGCCAATGCTTACGAAAGAGGTACTAGTACCTCTGTTAATGATGCAATTGAGGTAGCGGCATGAAGCCTGCAAAAAATCTAGCCCTTTTTTTCACACAACAAGATTCCATATGTTCAGTCTAATCGATGTCATGGCCACCATCCCATGCGGCCAACTCTCCTTCTCAAGCCTTGGCGGCCCTCCAATCCGCAACACCGCAACCAACCCCTCTATCCAGACCATCCTCCTCGAATTTTTGCCAACGTAATGGATCTTATATGCTAAGACAATAAGAGATGCAAAGAAAGCTGGCTCATCTCTAAAAGAAAATCGAGATACGATGCAGCATCATGAGGAATTTATTTTCACAAGAGGCTGCTTGGTACCGCCGGCTTTTGAAACCATGCCCGTTAGAACCACACCCTAAGGAAGGGAAGGTTTGTTACAAAAGAAGAAAAAAAAAAAGCAAAGAAGGGCCTTTACCATTCACCATACCCCCCCCCCCCCCCAAGGTTAACTACCGGTAGGGCGCCGCCAGTTCGGCCACACCCCTCCATTATCACCACAAGACGATCTCTCTCCCTCTCTCCTACTGCCCGCCCTCGCCCATATTCTCTCTCTCTCCTACTCTACCGCTGCATCATCCGGCCCGGTAGGTGCCTTTGGTATCTCTGTCCACACTCCAACCCCGACGGGCCTCCATACATAGTATCCTCGCTCTCTCTCCCAAATATTCTCTCTCTCTCTCTCTCTCTCTCTCTCTCTCTCTCTCTCTCTCTCTCTCTCTCTCTCTCTCTCTATCCACACTCAAACCCCGGTGGGCCGTACACCCACCTCCTCTCGTCCCCACAACCCCCCGTGTTTTCTTTCCCCCCCCCTCCTTCTTGGCAGACCATTAGCCTAAAACACCCCCCCCCCCCCCCCCCCCCCCCCCCCCCCCCTCCTTATCTACACCTAGCTCTCTCCCTCTCTCTTAGAATTAGCTACGGCGGGCCTTCTGGCAAGTATCACCTCTCCTTCCCTCTATCTCTCTCATTCCCCCCCTCTCCCCCTCACCACATCCTTCCCCACTATATCCTCTCTCTACCCTATCTCTTCCCAACCCCTCTCTCTCTCTTCCCCCTCTCCTCCCTTGATGGGAACCACTCCCCCCCCTTCACTCTCTCCCTCTCTCTTCCGCCCGTTGACTAAGCATAATCACCTCCCATTGCCTTGTTGTGCGCGCTGTCGCTACCCCCCCGCCCTCCCGGGCCTCGTGTTGTATAGTGCTGCCCGCGCGCATACTCTCATCCACACCCCCCAACCCCCTATCCCCTCTTCCCCCCCCTCACCATCCCCCCCCCCCCCCCCCCCACTCTAGCTCTCTCTCGCGCTCTGTCTCTCCCGCTACTGCGCGGCTCCACAAAACCGCAAGCTCGCGCTGCACACTGCCGCACACGCATGCTATCCCCACATACACACACCACACACATACACACGCCCCCCCCCCCCCCCCCCCCCCCCCTTCACCATCCTCAACCCCCCCGTGCGTCGTCTGCATTGCCAAAAACCGGAAAAATAGAAATAAATAAATAAATAAATATATATTACGTACATTCCCCCCGTTCCCACAGATGCTCGCGCACACACATTCGCTTACATATATACACACACTCACACTTGCACGCACATGTACAAATACCTTCACGCACCCATACATACACACGACACGTGTATACGCATGCACTTTTAAACAATATGCAAAAAAAAAGGATTCTACACCATCATCATCGATAAAGGAAGGAAGTAAACCAAATCACGCACCGCCAACAACAGAAAAGGAAAATGCGTCGAAGGCATGCCCCGGCCGACCCCGAAAAGACGTACACGCTACACCGATGCACTAACAACACACCATTTGCCGGCAACACAGAACCACGACGCCATTTTCAATAATTTATAGGATATTTTCATCATTTCTATAGTTTTCAACCAAGCCATTGTAAAATCCCACTTTGCAAATTTCCTCTCTCTAGGTGATGGTCACAAAGGCCCACCTAGAGATTCTCATCTTTTAATAACCTCCCAAAACAAAGCAAGGATCAACCACACTGGGCCCACCACTTGCTTTGTCTCCCCGATTAAACTTACCCTAATCACACCGAGATTACCATAATCCAAGCAGCCAACACCTATAAATTGGCACTGAGAGGTCACTATCGGGGGGGGGGGGGCAGTTCATGAGAAGTCAGCACTTGGTAGAGTGTAGTGGGAAGAGTTGACACTATCACCATCACGGGGAGGGGGCTTGTGTGCTGGGTTTGCCTTGGGAATTGCACCATGGGAAGGGAGCCACGTCCATCTCTCGACTCCAATGGTCGATTCACACACGTATACACACTCTTGGTAGAAAAGCTTCACAATCATTGAGTTGTCTTAGAGAGCGCACCAAGTAGTTTGCACCATCTTTTCTCCCTACCTCTCTATCACCACGGCGTGCCATTTGTAAATACTTCACAAATAATTCTCCCTCACACCCTCGAGGGTTTTCATCATTTGCAAATCTCTCTCTCTCTCTCTCTCTCTCTCTCTCTCTGTGTGTGTAAGTTTGCGGTGTTCATATCATCGTGGTTTGCGTCCTAGCCGCTTAAAGCTAGGTGGTGCCTGTTTTTTGCTTTACCTTGACAGGTTCAAGGCACGCCATCCGGCCCCCGGAGTTTTAGAGGCCGTCGGGGTTCGGGGTTCGCTTTGCCCCCGTCATTTGGTGCCTCCACTGAGGAGGGGCTTCTAAGACCCTTCAATTTACAATGCTGAAAGTGACGACCACTATCAATCATGGACGAATGGCTGAAGGAATTTTCTAACTGGAGGACGGAAGAAGAGTAGACAAAGGAGGCACTAGCCACCTTCATTAAAGTACTGCTGTCAGTCTGTAGTGTCGTCAGTATTCAAGAGGTAAATTCTCCATCTCGTGTTGCTCGTTCTAACCACAAATTGAGAGCACTAGGTAGGAGGTCGGTGAAGTGCCATCACTGTTGTCAACCAAGACACACTGTCAATGAGTGCCAGCAACGAAGGTAGCGAAAGGGCTGAAATCGTCTACATCGACATTCATCGTGAAGAAGTCATTCACATCAAAGAAGGGAAGAAAACGGTGAGGCCTCTTTTCCCTAACGAAACTGCAGTCAAAGTTATAACTCCAAAGTGGCCTAAAGGGGCTGCGCGAGCCAAAGATAAGGAGAAGTTAAGCCAGTCTGGAAACACATGACCCCATAGGGAGAAGCATTTGGCCAAGCAAGTGCTTCAAGCTCAGAAAGCCGGGTTGTACCCAGCTTGCCAAAGAGGAAGTCATCCGAAGCTAAGCGGTGGAAGGTCGCCTACCGATTTGCACGACGCATGCGAGTGCTACCAATCCACTTCGACAATCTTGAAGAAGAAGTGGTAAGAAGATTCCCATGTCCTAGGGAAGAGTGGTTCGGCTACTGCTCTCGCTGTTTTGGAAAGCGAGTGGAGGATCTTCCTCCTCTCCCTGTACAACTTATCCTGAAGAAGCTCTCTACCACGGGTGAAACCTAGTGGGTTGGGGACGAATTCAACTGAATGGAGTAGAATTCATTCAACACGCCGACTACGGAAATTACCTGCAATTGCTACTAGCTAAGAGGTTGGGAGTGGTCAGACGTGTCGCCATCACCCCATACGTGCTGAGCAACGAAGGAAAGGTAGAGCACATGAAAGGCGACGACCTCTTGTGGATGTGCCGACTCATCAACACTGGCACGGTAAGAGTATAAGTAAGTATTCCACCCTCTGTGCATGATGGAAAACGGACCGACGGCATTCTCGTTCAGATTCCTGCAGCATATGCATGTGAATATCTATGTAGATAGGAAAGTCTTCTACCAACAGAAGATCGTATACCTATTCGGTGCGGCAGTACTAGGAGAAATCCTAAATTCCCCACACCCTATCATTCTCCCCATATTGGATTACCATCATTCCTTTAATCTCTCTATCTTTATCCTGTTTTAACCTATCTACCCAACCGTGTAAAAAGCCGCTGTGAGCCGCTACTGTTGTTAATGTATTAATCCAAAAAAGAAAAAAAAAGGTTTGTAATTTTCTGAGTCACTACCATGTCAAGTGTTTCCTTCCCCACGTTCAGTGGAAAGAAGGGAGAGGATCTCACCACCGACTTTTTGGATGATTTTGACATTGCTTGTGTTGTCTCCAACAAAGATGACGACGCTTCACGACTTAGAATTTTTCCTCTACTGATGAAAGTAGAGGCCAAGTCCTGGTATAATGCATTGCCCCAGGCCACCAAGAATGCATGGGATGTGTTAAGGGTTGCTTTTGTAAAGAGGTTTGGTGGAGGCACAACCTCGGAGAAGCTATGGTAGCTACTGACATAATTAAAGCAAGGAGGTCTGCTGGAGTATGCCACCTACGAGTCCAAATTTGTGGACTTATGGGAGAGATGGGTTGCCTCACTGGAGTAAGGAAAAGAAGCGCCTATTTTCCTAAATAAGGACCGTTTCATTGCTGGTCTATGGTCGCCGCTTAGAGAGAAGGTGAAGGGAAGGTTTCCTGCAACATATGAGTTGGCAGTCGAAGTAGCCCGCCTTAAAGACAAGAAGGTGCGCATGCAAGCAAGAGAAAACGAGTTAGAGGAAACAAGCTCGGCCCGACCAACCCCAGTGACTGCAATAACCAATCATAGAGCCCAATCGCAAGAGGCATCAGAAGAGCAGCAAGACCTGCTCAGTCGCATTACCACCCAACTAGAGAGTTTATCTGTGCATCTGGTGCAGCAAGGGCATGCACCTGGCAGGAATCCAGAACAAGGAAGAGGACAATGAAGGCAGAACCAAGAGTACCAATGTTACAACCGCAGGGAAGATGGCCATGGAATGTACTACTGCCCACACCCAAGGAGGCAGAATTTCAATAGAGGGGGGAGACAGAATCAGATCTCTCCGCCAAGAGCAAGACCACCACCACCTAGGCAACCAGGGTCGATCCCACCGGTCCAGATCCTTCGACCACCTGTAGAACAGCAACCACCACCCCAACCTCTCATTTCTCCACTACCCCCACCTCCTGCTGTGAACCAAGCGGTGAGTATTATTAGCCGGGAGGCTAAAGGGAAGGCAAAGGTAGAAGAATTAGTTTGAGAGAATCACACAGGGAAAGCGAAGGTAGAAGAAGTGGATGCTATGGGAGTGAAGCGTGCCAGGCACGAAGTAGCATCTCAAAGAGAAGAAAAGATGAAAGGGAAGACCGAGTCTAGCAAACAAACAACTAAACCGCGACGGAAGATAGACATCGTGGACTTCTCACTAGGTGAGTATGCAAAACCCTATGACTTAGTTCAGGATGTTTTAATGCAGGGCCCGAAGATAACTTGGCCCCAATTAGTCCACCTTGCACCAAGGATGAGGAGGCAATGGACAAAAATGGTAAGTACTAGGAAATCAAGGCCCAAGATAGCTAGGGCTATCTCTGGAAGGGATCTCGACGACATCCTACCAACCATGGACGCTCACATCAAGGGGCAACAAATCTCAAATGTCTACATAGATGGTGGCGTTCAAATATGCGTCATGAGTGAAAAGATGATGCACCATCTAGGTCTAGAGGTAAGTAGGCCGGCACCCTGCCGAGCCAAGATGGCAAACAATGTAAGAGTGAAATACGTGGGCATTGTAAATGCGGTCAAAGTAAAAGAATTCAATGCAGAAGTGGAGGTAGACATCTTCGTCATGCCACACAAAGGGGAGGGCTACCCCATCATTCTTGGGAGGCCTTGGCTTATGGCTATGGAAGCTAAACAAGACTGGAGCACCGGGATGATTAAGATGAAGGATGCTAAAGGGAAGTCCATATTCTACGACATGAGGACTGGAAAGCAGCGCAACATGATCTTGGAGGCTTCAGAATATGTGTCCACCATCGACTATTCGTCTACCTCAGGAGAAGAGACGACCACCACCGACGGAAGTGACAGTAGCATCGAAGTTATGGGGGTCATTCTTAAAGACCTAAAAAGATTGACACAATCTGAAAAAACCTTGACAAACAAGAGGGATCATCAGGTATGCAGGTAAGTTACAGAAAATGCTCTCAAATGAGTTAACCAATGAAGAAAGGAAGGAGTATGTCTCCATGCTAGGTAACTTCACTACTTTGTTCATTGATAACTATGATAAGATCACAGGAATTACAGTAGTGCAACACCACATAAAACTCAAGGAAGGCAGTAAACCTGTAGTACAAAAGCTCAGAAGACTTGGAGTAATCCAACAAGAGGCACTACTTAAAGAAGTGAGGAATTTGCTACAAGTAGGTTTCATCTCCCCTGTCGAAGACCCAGAATGGGTCTCCCAAATAGTAGTCACACAAAAAAAAAATGGTAAGTGGAGAGTCTGTGTGGATTATAAACCTCTCAATGCAGCCATGAAGAGGGATCACTTTCCCCTCCGATTCCAAGATGAAATACTCAATGAAGTGGCAGGTCACGAATGATACACAGTGTGCGATGGCTACTCAGGATACTTCCAAATTAGCATTGCGGAAGAAGATCAGAAGAAGACAACTTTCATCACACCTTGGGGATGCTTTGCTTACAGAGTGATGCCGTTTGGCCTCATTAACGCCCCGACCACATTTCAGCGCTATGTGACTTTTGTTTTCCAACCCTACTTTGGAACATCAATATGGGTTGTCATAGATGATTTTTGCATCTATAGTTCACGAGTCCTTCATTTAAGCAGAGTCTATGATGGCTTAGCCAGGGTGCAAACCTTGGGTGGCCAGATCAACGTGGATAAGTGTCACATTGGTGAAAGCAAAGTCACTCTCCTTGGTCATGTAATTTCAGCAAAAGGGATCGAGGCTGACCCTAGCAAGATTCAAGCCCTGGTATCTTTGACGTCACCCACCACCGCTAAGCAACTAGTTTCTTTCCTTCAGAAGGTAAGATACTTAAGCAGGTTCATTCACTTGCTATCTCAAGTGGTCCTTCCCCTACAACAACTCATCCAGAGGGATGTCTTCTCATGGAGTGAAGAGAATGAGCAGCAGTTTACTGAGGTAAAGCAAATCCTAGCTAAGCTTCCCACTATTTCACCTCCTAAGTGGGATGAGCCATTTTATGTGAACCCTAGTGTGGGAAGTGATACACTTGGAGCCGTTGTCAGGAGTTTTTTGGACCAAGGGATTGCGCATATGTACATACCCATGCATGGTGCATCAAATAAAGTATTGCCCATTTTCCAGAGCCAGGTGGTTACGTGGGGCCCACATGTGTACATGTAGGACAGCATGTACATAGTGCATCGATTTTCATCGTTACCAGTACCAGTGTGTTTTTTTCTACAATAATGAGGAGTTGGTAGCGCGTAAAACTTCTCGAGGAATCTATCCGCGGGCCGACGACATGAGGTAAGCAGGTGCGTCAGATGGCATCTAGTGGCGTTAGGACGTCGAATGGGGTCAATACTTGCACGTGGATGAGTACGGACACAATGTGGGTGTTTTCTTGTGCTAATTATGTAAAAAGTTCATCATGAGGACCATATTATGGGGCCACTTCACGTGGTGGTGAGACGCATTATTGGAAAAAATCGAGTGCCAAGTGTGCGTATGGATGCAGCAGGGTGACAACTATGCACTGTGAGGTCAGGTTTTGGCCTGTTCGGGGTCTGTTTGAGGTCATCTAAAAGGCCAAGGGTGCCCAAATAATAAAGCTAAGTGTGGGAACTGAAAAAACTGAGTGAAGACCAGAAAAAACGTGGAGAAGAGAGGAGGAACAACCGCAACTGTGTTTTTGGGGTTTTTGGAGACTGTTTTGGTTGTAAACTGCTCATCCGAGGTCGGATTTGAGCACTTTGACATCGTAGACTGGGGTTTTGGGCTGTTCCGGACACGATGGTGCTGTCCATTTTTCCAAATTCCTCACTCTTTTTTTTCTGTTTTTCTATGTAATCTTCTCCGGTGAGTGAAGCTTCTTCCCCAGTTTGTGATTGTATCTGGCTTATTTTACGCATACTGTGTGAGCTGTTTGCCGCTTGGTGTTGGCCCAAGCTCATTTGTATATAAATATCATAAATTCTCCTCTTTTGAGCTGAGTTTTTTTGTGTGTGTGTGTGTGTGTCTCTCTCTCTCTCTGTGTGGAGTGGGTAAACAGACAATCTCTCTCCTCTCACTCCATAGGTGTGTTCCCTGTCTCGGCCAGGTGTGTTGTGTAAGCCGAGTGGTGCCCCATAGTGTGTGTGTATATCCTTCGAAGAGTGTGTGTTGGGTCGTTATAGAGGCGTTCTGTGTGTTTCCATCCCGCTCACATTGTTTTGGTGCCCCCACGGAGGATCTTCTTCGAGTACCTTTTGCTTCGAGCTTCAAGCTTCGAGATTCAGGATTACAGGTTGCAGATTACAGGTTACAGGTTACAGATTATAGGGACAGGTATAGGTGATTCACACAGGTACAGGTAGCTGGGGTACAGTGATATACTAGCAGTGGTGTCACTTGCAGTTGTTGTGGGTATGCATCATTTGGCGCCTGTTTGAGCGCATTGTCTGTTGGATTGTACGTTTCTTGTGGAAACTGCCATTGTACGCCTTTGTGGAGACAGATTTCGTTTTATTTGGCAGTCCCAGCCATTTCTAAGACTTGGTATGGAAGATAGTCATTTCTGAGACTTGACTATACACGATTTTCATTAGCCTTCGTGTGAGGGTCGATAGTGTGAGGTTTTATTGAGCTGGGGGATTCTCAAATGTGGAGATCCTTTCGGTGATACAGGTTGTTGGAGCACCCTTTTTGTGACCTCGCCATAGGATATGTATTAGTGATTCCTATTTGATGCTTGGGTTCTATTGTTGGCAGTTTATGCATACATATACAGTCTATATGTTGGGTTCTTATTGCTCTACTTCTGGGGAAACTCTGTCAAAATTTTTCCAAGTTATGATGGCTGGTTTTTTGGTCTTTTGAGCCATTTATGCTGTTATGCTGCTGAAATTCTGGCAAAATCAGAGGATAAGACAGGTGTCCTTTCTTGAGAGCTGCATGGTTGACTTTAAAGGATGATCAAAATGGCCCTCAGTTCACTCCTTTTCATTTAACTCAAAGAATCCAGATTAATGTTCATGTGTCCAGGAAGATCTTTTTCCAGCAGTGCATAGTCTTTATGTTCGGGCCAAGAAGATTACGAGAGATACTGGAATGTCCTTTGCCTGTTGTAATTCCGATGATCAACTATGAAAACTCATTTGATATGCATGTGTTTGTCCTTATCTAAAACTGAGCTCCATTGAAGTTTCTGGGGATTGAGTAGTGAAAAGTTTTGGGTTCTTGCATGTGTGTTCGAAGAGGTTCTTAAAGCATTAAACTTGGGTAGCCATGGCTTTCTCTTATCCGGAATTTCATAGTAGAAGTGGTGAAGATGCGGAGGACTTTCTGGAGCAAGTCGAGGTGGCATGCATAAGCAACAATATGTGTGATGAAGACAAGATTTTGAGGCTATTTGGATTGATTTTGAAAGATGAGGCCCGTGTTTGGTTCATGGATTTGGAAGCTAAAGAAGCAGTGGCTTCTTCTTATGGTTTGAGTCTTGACAAGTTTATAAAAGCTTTTTTAGAGCGTTTCCAGGTTTTTGAAGATGCAAATGCAATATGGAATGAGCTCAATGCTCTTAAGCAAGGTTCTTGTCAAGGTGTTGATGACTATGTACAAGGTTTACAGATTTATGAACTCGTTGGTGTGTTGCTCTTAAGGATGAGACCCCCCCTTGTTCATTGAAGAAAATTTCTTTTGTTGATGATTTGTCACCTTGGTTTTGGTTCGAGGTTGAGTTGAAGACACCCGAGTCTTTTGAAGATGCGGTATGCATTGCAAAGCATAAGGAATGGAAGTTTAAGCGTCTTGAGGAACATGGTATCAGTACAGGCATGCATGCGCAAGATAGATTTGACATGGAAGATGAAGTTAAGCCTAAGCAAGTGAAAAGTAGCCTATCCTATGATGTTTCTCGTTTCTTCCCAAGGTCTATTGTGAAGCGTAAAGAGGTCTTGCAGGTTGACAGGTTTCTGGAAGAGCCTAAAGAGGTGAGTAATGCTTTGGATACATGATTGAAAAGTCTTGAAGAGGATGCATTGGCTACTTCTGTACCTTGTGATTCTGGGTGTGAGTGTGAGGTTGATGTTATTGATGATGAGCACATATCTTTGGATACTAGTTCCTCATGAATTAGGGAAGAGGGCAAGGTTGAGAGCCATTTTGTGGATTTGTTGGATGTGGAGCCTGTTTTGAAGCCATATGTTGACGGATGTGCAGTGATTGAGCCGATTTGTGAGCATGATTGTGGTTTAGAGCAGGGATCTGTATTCTTGGATACTGATGAATCCATGCTAGAAGCTATGGATAGTGGTGCTAGCCATGATTATGATGTGGATAAAGTTATGTGATGATGAGTATGCTTATGATGATGAGAAGGGGTTTGGCATATATGAGTCCAATCTCAGCTATGTGGATGCCTATGCTAGGGATATGTGTGCTGCGGGGATACTTTTGTGCTTTGGATATCAACAACTTTACCTTCACACAATGCTTTTAGCTACTTGGGTGCATGATTTGCAGGTTGTTGCTATGGCTGGTGAAGCCAAGATGCCAGGTGATGAGTCACTTGAGTTGTCTCTATCGGTTGGGTTGAATGTGGCATGCAATATTTATGCTTTTGGAACTCTAGACAGGGCGGATGTGTTAGTTGGATATGCCTATGGTGCATTTTGGTTGATTGTTGACAAATGTAGGTGTGGTGTTATGATGCTTCTTGTGAATCAGGCAATATGCCTTTGGCCTTTTGATCCAGGTGGAATGATCATCTACTAGTGCTGCTGCTGAGCATGAATGCTCTAGCAGGCTAGGGGGTGGGCAAATTATGTCAGGAGTTTTTTGAAGCAAGGGATTGTGCATATGTACATACCCATGCATGGTGAAGCAAATAAAGTATTGCCCATTTTCCAGAGCCAGGTGGTTACGTGGGGCCCACATGTGTACAGGTAGGACAACATGTACATAGTGCATCGATTTTCATCGTTACAAGTACCAGTGTGTTTTTTTCTACAATAATGAGGACTTGGTAGCGCGTAAAACTTCTCGAGGAAGCTATCTGCGGGCCGACGACATGAGGTAAGCAGGTGCGTCAGATGGCATCTAGTGGCGTCAGGACGTCGAATGGGGTCAATACTTGCACGTGGATGAGTACGGACACAACGTGGGTGTTTTCTTGTGCTAATTATGTAAAAAGGTCATCATGAGGACCATATTTTGGGGGGGGCCACTTCACGTGGTGGCGAGACGCATTATTGAAAAAAATCGAGTGCCAAGTGTGCGTATGGATGCAGCAGGGTGATAACTATGCACTACGAGGTCAGTTTTTGGCCTGTTCGGGGTATGTTTGAGGTCATCTAAAAGGCCAAGGGTGCCCAACTAATAAAGCTAAGTGTGGGAACTTAAAAAACTGAGAGAAGACCAGAAAAAACGTGGAGAAGAGAGGAAGAACAACCGCAACTGTGTTTTTGGGGTTTTTGGAGACTGTTTTGGTTGTAAACTGCTCATCCGAGGTCGAATTTGAGCACTTTGACATTGTAGACTGGGGTTTTGGGCCGTTCCGGACGCGATGGTGCTATCCATTTTTCCAAATTCCTCACTCTTTTTCTGCTGTTTTTCTATGTAATCTTCTCCGGTGAGTGAAGCTTCTGCTCCAGTTTGTGATTGTAGCTGACTTATTTTACGCATACTGTGTGAGCTGTTTGCCCCTTGGTGTTGGCCCAAGATCATTTGTATATAAATATCATAAATTATCCTCTTTTGAGCTGAGTTTTTGTGTGTGTGTGTGTGTGTGTGTGTGTGTGTCTCTCTCTCTCTCTCTGTGTGGAGTGGGTAAACAGACAGTCTCTCTTCTCTCACTCCATAGGTGTGTTCCCTGTCTCGGCCAGATGTGTTGTGTAGGCCGAGTGGTGCCCCATAGTGTGTGTGTATATCCTCCCAAGAGTGTGTGTCGGGTTGTTATAGAGGCGTTCTGTGTGTTTCCATCCCGCTCACACCGTATTAATGAAAAAGGACCCCAAACTTCTTTCATGCGTCCTATTAACTTCTCTAGTTGGGTCATGACCCCGTCAGAAAAGGGATTTACTGAAGTAGAACACATGGTTCTGGCACTAATGTTTGCTACCAAAAAGTTCCGCTCCTATCTCCTGCCTAGACCCTTTGTAATCCTGACAATGGAAGAGGTTTTCCCATATGTAATGCGACACATGGATGTCTCATCTAGGATCTCAAAGTGGTTGATTAGATTACAAGAGTTTGACTACACCATGCAAGTAGAAAACTCCACCAAGGCTAGTTTAGCGGGAATTCTCACTCATCGCCATTATGAGAAGAAGCTGAAGGTCAACACGGAAGCAAAGGAAGAAACACCAATGGAAGAGAGTCCTAGGCTAGAAAGATCTCACTCTCTTTTCTTTGACGGAGCATACAAGAGAACAATGGATCAAGCTGCAGCAGGCATAGTCATTTTCAATGAACAACAAGAAAGATTGTTCTCCATTGGGCAGTTATTACACTCCCACTCCAACAATGAAGCAGAATATGCAGCCCTAATTCTTGGGTTGGAATAATGTATTTCACAAGGAATTCAGAGCCTAAATGTGTTTGGTGATGCTTTGCTTTTGATAAAGCAAATAAATGGCACCTGGGTTTGTAAGAATCAGGTTTTACTTGGTCAACTACGCCAAGTTAAGGACCTTCTATAGAAGTTTGAAGCAGTGAAACTATTTCATGTCCCCAGAGCAGAAAATCAGGAGGCAGATTCTCTAGCCAAAGAAAGAATACAAGACGTTCCCGTAGGGGCCATCAAACTGAAGCTACCTCTCTTTCAAGGTAGTGATGCTATGCCTGATATCGTCAGTTTTTTAGATACAAGAGAATGTTCGAAAGGATACACCAAAGGCCAGAAACAGTGGCTGGTAAGGAAGGCTACTAGGTACCGTCTTATAAATGACCACTTTTATTGTAAGGCCAAGGATCAAATTCTCAGGCGGGTGCCAACCTCCATTGAGATCACAGAGGTAATTTCAACTTGCCATGATGGTGTCTGCAGAGGTCATTTTGCTCTAGATATCACCAGTAGGAAGATTCTACAAGCGGGATACTCTTGGCCTAGATTGAACAGGGATGTACACCATTGGTGTAAAACATGTAAGGCTTGTCAAGTGGCCAGTGATCACACATTAACCTACGAGCCACAACCTCCTATCATCTCATATGGTCCATTTGAGAAATGGGGAATAGATGCAATCGGTCCTTTACCAAGGGCCCAATTAGGTAAACTGTACATCATAGTGGGTGTAGACTACATGACTCGATGGGCAGAAGCAACAACCACCACCCGCGTCACAGCCCAAGAGGTAGCAAAGTTCATTTTTGAGCATATCTGTTGCCGTTTTGGCACTCCTCTTGAGACAATATCAGATAGAGGACCAGGATTTAGAGGTGATTTGGTGGGAGAACTGATGAAGAAGTTAGGCATCACACACCGACATTTGATACCATACTATCCACAATGCAATGGTCTGGTAGAGAAGGTAAATGGAATGATTTGCAAAATCATCACAAAGCAGGTGAAAAATCACACAGGAGACTGGGATAAACATCTCATGGCAGCTCTTTGGGCCTACAGAACAACGTTCCGAATGTCACTAGGTTTCACCCCTTTCCATCTAGTTTATGGAAAGGAGGCAATTCTTCCCATTGAAGTACAAATAGCCAACTTACGAGTTTTGGTTAGCCAGATACATCATCCAATTGTAAATCTCCAAAACCACATCTTGGATCTGGAGAGACTCCATCCAGATAGGGAAGAAGCAATCAATCACTATGCAACACAGGCAGAACGATGTTGGCTCTCTTTCAATCAAGGGCTTAAAGAAAAGGGACTAGAAAAAGGTATGCTAGTGCTGAGATATGACAATAGATTCGACACCAAGAAGGACAAGAAATTTCAACCCAGATGAGAAGGGCCATTCATCATCAAGAAACGCTATGAAAACGGCAGCTATAAGCTAATGGAAGCAGATGGGAGAATTCACAAGACTAGGGTCAATGGATGGAGACTGGAAATGTATTTTCTTAGGTTTGATCCAGAGTTCATGCTAGACATTCTAGAAGAGGGAGAACCCTCTAACTCCACAGCTAAAGATGCAGAGGAAGGGCTAGAAGCATGAATGCCTCTAGCCAGATGGGAGGGCTAATGATGGCTGGCTTTCGAAACCATGCCCATGAGAACCACACCCTAAGGAAGGGAAGGTTTGTCACCAAAGAAAAAAAAAAAAAAGCAAAGAAGGGCCTTTACCATTCACCATACCCCCCCTCTAAGGTTAACTACCGGTAGGGCGCCGCCAGTTCGGCCACACCCCTCCATTATCACCACAAGACGATCTCTCTCCCTCTCTCCTACTGTCCGGCCCCGCCCATATTCTCTCTCTCCTACTCTACCATTGCATCATCCAGCTCGGTAGGTGCCTTTGGTATCTCTGTCCACACTCCGACCTAGGCGGGCCGCCATAGATAGTATCCTCCCCCTCTCTCCCAAATATTCTGTGTGTGTGTGTGTGTGTGTCCACACTCCAACCCCGACAGGCTGTACCCCCACCTCCTCTCATCCTCACACCCCCCCCTGTTTTATTCCCCCCCCCCCCCCCCCCCCCCCCCCCCTATCTACACCTAGCTCTCTCCCTCTCTCTTAGAATTAGCTACGGCGGGCCTTAGGGCAAGTATCACCTCTCCTTCCCTCTATCTCTCTCATTCCCGTCCTCTCCCTCACCACATCCTCCCCCACTATATCCTCTCTCTACCCTATCTCTTCCCAGCCCCTCTCTCTCTCTCTTCCCCCTCTCCTCCCTCGGTGGGAACCACTTCCCCCCCTTCAATCTCTCCCTCTCTCTTCTGCCCGTTGACTAAGCATAACCACCCCCCTTGCCTTGTGGTGCGTGCTGTCGCTACCCCCACCCTCCCGGGCCTCGTGCTGTATAGTGCCGCCCACGTGCACACTCTCATCCACACCCCCCAACCCCCTATCCCCTCTTCCCCCCCCCCCCCCCCCCCCCCCCCCCCCCTCTCCCCCCCCACTCTCACTCTCTCTCGCGCTCTGTCTCGCCCGCTACTGCCCGGCTCCACACCACCGCAAGCTCGCGCTGAACACTGCCGCACACGTATGCTATCCCCACATACACACACCAGACACATACACACGCACACCCGCTGCGCACACAGGCACACACACACACACACCCCCCTTCACCATCCTCAACCCCCCCTGTGCGTCGTCTGCACTGCCATAAATTGGAAAAATAGAAATAAATAAATAAATAAATATATTACATACATTCCCCCCGTTCCCACGCACGCTCGTGCACACACATTCGCTTACATATATACACACACTCACGCTTGCACGCACATGTACAAATACCTTCACACACCCATACATACACAACACACGTATATGCGCACGCACTTTTAAAAAATATACAAAAAAAAAGGATTCTACACCATCGTCATCGACAAAGGAAGGAAGGAACCCAAATCACGCGCCGCCAAAAACTAAAAAGGAAAATGCACCGAAGGCATGCCCCGGCCGACCCCGAAAGGATGTACACGCTACACCGATGCACTGATAACACACCATTCGCCGGCAACACACAACCACGACGCCATTTTCAAAAATTTATAGGGTATTTTCATCATTTCTATAGTTTTCAACCAAGCCATTGTAAAATCCCACTTTGTAAATTTCCTCTCTCTAGGTGATGGTCACAAAGGCCCACCTAGAGATTCTCATCTTTTAATAACCTCCCAAAACAAAGCAAGGATCAACCACACCGGGCCCACCACTTGCTTTGTCTCCCCGATTAAACTTACCCTAATCACACCGAGATTACCATAATCCAAGCAGCCAACACCTATAAATTGGCACTGAGAGGTCACTATCAGGGGGGGGGCAGTTCATGAGAAGTCAGTACTTGGTAGAGTGTAGTGGGAAGAGTTGACACTATCACCATCATGGGGAGGGGGCTTGTGTGTTGGGTTTGCCTTGGGAATTGCACCATGGGAAGGGAGCCACGTCCATCTCTCAACTCGAATGGTCGATGCACACACGTATACACGCTCTTTTTAGAAAAGCTTCACAATCATTGAGTCGTCTTAGAGAGTGCACCAAGTAGTTTGCACCATCTTTTCTCCCTACCTCTCTATCACCACGGTGTGCTATTTGTAAATAGTGCAGAAATAATTCTCCCTCACACCCCCGAGGGTTTTCATCATTTGCAAATCTCTCTCTCTCTCTCTCTCTCTCTCTCCGTGTGTAAGTTTGCGGTGTTCATATCATCGTGGTTTGCATCCTAGCCGCTTAAAGCTAGGTTGTGCCCCCGGCGTTTTAGAGGCCGTCGGGGTTCGGGGTTCGCTTTCCCCCGGTCACCAGCATATATGATATATTGAGTTTAAAACTAAATGAAATAATTTTTGAATCTTGAAGTTGCAAAATAATGCCCTACGCTATAAAATATTAAGTCTTTGTTTGGCCGTAACTGTACTCAGTCTGTTCGGTATATGATAGATGCTATATGGAATTTCTACCTCGACCGCCTGCTGCACAAAAGACCTTTGAAGATGTGAATTGATTTTCACTTCCAGACCAGGAGTAGCTTTCCTCCTAGAGAAAATGAGGGTTTGTGTTGCCTACAATACCAAACTGATTTCTTCCATCTACAGCCATCTGAACATGGATCTGGTAGCGTACATGGACCTTTGCTCATAGGATCCACCGTTGAATTGTGGTTATTGGTAAGAAGGAATCTCCAAAGTAGTAACTACTGGGAATTCAAATCCACACCATCAGCATTCCCTACTTCGTATATGCAGCTAATGAAGAGCAACGCTGTAGCATGAGCACTATAGTATACTATTGTTGATAATCTTGATTGCACTCGCATTGGCTATTGCTTGCATGCGATTTAGCAGAGAAGCTCTTTACAGGCCGCAATATTGGACATATTGTATGTAAACATCTGTTATCGCACCCAGTTGTTGAATGACGAGCAGTGAAGTGTTGCTGGAGGCTAATAGGTGCTGACATATTGGTATGCTTATCTCCAGAAATACCATTACTCTGAAGTCCCTGTTCTTTGGCTTCTCGAGCATCAAATCTCTTTGTGTGGGAAAAAGAATTAGCTTCTGCTTTTTCTCTTTGACTATTATTTTGATCATGGTCGACAACATAGGCACTTACTTGATTGACTACTTGACTTTCATTTCAATGCTGCTGCATCTCCTTGGAGATACATATTAACCAACTCCTGCGGACACCATATTCTGCGTTGAATTGGTCATGAGAGATGTTTCTATTTGTCTGCAGATTGTTCCAAAATGCTTGCCTCATCAAATTTTCAGATAGACTATTAACAGATTTGGACGAGGAGTGTGTTTTAGGGCAAAACTACTCCCCTGTTCATACTCACGAGTACGACACAGACAACATACTTATCATCCGATGACACGACTAACCCGTAGGTGTACGTAGGCAATCTTGTTAGCTTGTCAGGCTGAGACCAATCTACACATACACACTTTTATGATGCATCACTCATTAACCCTGATAAAATGCAACCCACTCTATCCCTTAACGCTTATAACACAGTTTACACATCCAATGAACTCGGAATCGCATCAAACTTACTAGGCATCATCCTCTCACTAGGACATACTTACCTATAAGTCTAATCTCACCAGATTTGAACGCTAGCTATCTCGAATGGTGTCGCGATAGACCAACATGTCATAATCAAAAAGTGGACGAAACTTAAGTTTATCAGTATCTATGTGTAGCTAATCTCTTTCTCATTCCATGAAGCACTTGATTATTGAAAACAGACACCGTTTGTGCTACTTACAAGCAAAACAAGCTCGTGGAAGAATCGATCGCGATCAACTCGAAACGGCGAATGCATGGCGTGGGCGCGTAGCTCTCGGAGAGACTATCGCGGTGGTGTGGTCGCGTCGTGAATCCGGTGAGGGAGAAGCGCGTAGCAAAGAGGATAAGACACACACTCTCTCTCTCTCTCTCTCCGACTAGTACGACACAGGATTAATTCAAATGTTCTTCAAAAATGGTTCTAAGGTGACTTTTATACTTTAGTCACCTTAGCTCAAAAATGTACATGGGGTTCTCTTGCTCATGATTACAAAGTGGGAATAAATCTGAGTCCTGACTAACTGACTAATATTTACATAATCCAGACGAATGGATCAAACTGATAAGACGTCTTTGACATAAAAAATGGAATTTGATATGCTTTACAAATGGGATCATTACAACAGTTGGACCAATGGGGCTCCAACACTCCCCCCCTCCTAGTTCATGTCTACCACGACATGATCGTCTTTGTATTTATTGTCGTTGTTGCCTTTCTTGAGTGATTTGCTGTAGAAATGCATCATAGCGCATGGAGTCACTTGCCATTAATGGGCCAAATTTTTTTGACTTATACATGAAGAAGCCCGTGTAAAATGCTTCTTCAAATGTCTGGAGATGGTAGCTTGGCAGAAGAATCAGCCGTTTGAAATAAGCATACAATACTGGCTCTGTCGGTGGCCCGCTTAGATCGTATGACAATTCTGGATGCTTCTTTCAGTATTCATATACTCTGATGTCCAGCTTTCCGAGAAGGCTGTGAGATAGGCCAAAACTGTGCGAGCTATTTTACATAGCATCTTGTAGGATAGGTCAGGAGAGCCTCCGAATTCTGCTATGGCGCCTTGCAGGGTTTTCACCATGTAAGAACCGGATATTCTCTCTCCCTCTGCTGGCCCTGGCATTACTGGATAATTCAGCCATGTCGGATTTCTGCTCTGTAGTGCTTTATGTTGGATGTAGGTGTATGTTCGTGGAGTTGGGCAAAACGTTCTGTCATTCCTCAGCTCAGGCGGTGCGTTGACTAAGTGGATCAGGTTATGAGGATGATCCAATAGCCATTGACGCCTCCACTTTGGCTGGCTTTCCACTATTCTGTTTTTTTGTTCCCTATCTTGGACTTCTCCTTCAAACACCGACACTTGTTTTTCTTTTTCGAGCTGCCGTTGATGTGTTAGAGTTTCGTACTTCAGCAGAGCATAGGGCAACATGGGTGCATTCCATTTCTTTCGTAGCTCTGCTACAGTTTTGCCCGATCTGGAAAGTCCTTGTAGCAACTCCTTCTCGAGTTGCGTAGCCTTGTACCATATCATTTCTGTTTGCTTTTCCATCTGCTTGGCTAGCCTCTGCTCTTCCATCTTCGTGACTGAATCTTCTTCTGTCTCTTGGTCTTTGGAGTTGGGTTGATCCGTCTGCATATCTGGTGCCTCCTATTCATCTGAATCATCCCAATACTCATCGTGACCCCCATATACTTCGGCGAGTCTAGCCAAATTCGTTGTGGCTGGCTCCATGTGCACTCATACCTGTCCCTGGTGCTGCCCTGCACTTTGTAGACCTGCGATTTGTGCGGCCATTGTTCTACTATTGATTTGTAGAGCTTGAAATTCCATGTCTTTTTTAGCGGCCGACTTCTCTAACTGTTTTATCTTGATGTGTAGGTTTTCATTTTCTTCCCTGAATGATTTGGAAACAATGCTTTCCATTTCACTGTCAGGAGCTGGTCCTTGCTGTTGTTCACTTTGCAAATCTGAAATTTGTCTTTGTAGTTCACCTTCTGCTCTAAGCGCACTTTCAGCAATCATTAAACACTGTTTTCTCTCTAACTCCAGCTCCCTCTTTAGTGCAGCCACTTCTTTTTCTGGATGGACTACTGATGTTGTTGGTAGCGACGTTTTTTGCTTTTTAGCGCGTTTGATTTCTCTTGCTTGGATATCTGTTACTGCTCTCAAATCTTTGACTTCAACTTGTAAGTCATCGATGATGACTTGCAAACTTGTGATGGCCTCCAGCGCATCTTGCTTTTCCTTTTCCAACTGTTGGATGTGTTCGTCTCTTTCACTGACATCCTCAAGGAACAAGTTTATTGTATCTTCACATATGGCATTGAAGTCTTCCGATTCCTGTAAATTGTCCCTGAGAAGATCTACTGTGCCTTTGAGTCCCAATATTTCAGCATCTCTGATGCTAATCATCTTTAAAGTGTCCTCCCTTTGCTCTTGCAGTCTCAGGACTTCTTCATCAGTTTTTTTTAGCTTCATTTTGTTGGATAGGTTCTGATCAGCTAACCATTGACTGTGCAGTCTTGTTCGGCTTAGTATTGTCGCCATTGACTGCAAATCTTCATCTATAGTAGCTTCGAGCTCAATTTCCTGAGAGGAGGAAGCTTTATCTTTAGATTGATCCACCACCTTTTGCTTGCCTTTATCACTTTGTGATATGGCTCCAGTGTTTTGGCGTCTATCTGTTCCTTCTTCTTCTTCTTCCTCTTCTTCCTGTTCACTGGGCGGTGTGTGAACTCTGTCATCTCGATGTGAGCTTTCTGAATGCGAAGTAGATTCAGCAGGTGGGCTAGAGTGCCTCTCACTTGTATCTGGCCTTGGAGATGGCGGCGGTGTCTCCTGATCACGTGAAGTCGGCCTCAGCTGATCTCGCAAAATTTGGAGATCCTCCTCTTCTAGTAGCAATTCTGGCTCATCCCTCGCATTTCTTTCTTGTATGTATTTCTCGAACCAGTCCAGCTCAAAGGCTGGGTTGTTTCTATTCTTCGTTCTTGGTGTGAAAGCGCTACTAGAAGGTTTCCAAGTGGCGCCTACATCGCCTCGTAGAGATCTTTCTAGAGCAAACCCTTCTATCATTCTTTCCATCTTTGCTATCTTTTGCAACCTGGTGTTGTTTTCCAATTCAGCTTTTCGCTTCTTTAGTCGGCCATCTTCCCCTTCAGTTCTTTTGTCTTCTTCCATCTTTTCTTGTGTACTTCTTGTCACTCTTTCCAGATTGCGTCCTCCAATGGTATTAATAGATGCCGGTACTTTCCTTTGTGATCTATCTTCGCTATTTTCCCTTAATACCAGCCAGTCGTTCTGATAAGGGGCAGGTGGCAACTGATCTGCCACTCCTATGGCATGGTATATCACTCTGGTTAGGATTTCTCCTCTTGCAATGTAATTGGGTCTGTCCTGCCTTAGCTTTGTCATTTATTCAAACAGATATGACGCGTGATCTATGTAGAATTCACGGGTCATTCCCATAGCCCATGTCAATGTGGTTGAGAGCTCCCATGCGGTGTAGTGTATCTTGGCGGCCTTTTGCTGTAGCTCAACAAACACTGACTATAGATCCGTGTCAGTTCTCTTACTTTTGGGTTTGCTATGAGTTCAAAAGAAGGTAGCTTGGACTTTTGCAAGTAAACTGTGAGGTTTTTCCTTCTTTCTCTCATGTTTGCCCCTTGATCTGACAGTTTCAATGCTTCTTTGATGATCTCTTTGGTGATTTGGATCTCCATCACTTCATTATCCATGCCTGCCACTCTGCAAGTACCATCTTCTTGGATAGTCTCTATTAGATGCTATACCCTCTTGAAATCTATCCCTACTGGTGGTAGTGACACAAAGTTCCACAAACCGACTTTTTTGAGCCATGACCTTTGCGGTGATCTTTTCAAGTAATTCTCTGCCTCCTTGGGAATCATCACCGTATCCACTAAGTTTCTTTTGTCATCCACATATGACCCTTGATATATCTAAAAGGCCGCTACCTGTTGCACATCTGCAAGTATCCATGTGGCTGCTGGCTTTAAAGAATTGGGTAGAAGTGCATAGGGTACTGCACCTTCCGTTTCCAGTTTCTTGCCTTTTCTTTTTCCCGGAGAAGCCTCCATAGATCCTGTCATCACAATTAGCAGTTAATGCACAAACATAGTACTACTCTCCTAAATTGATTACCACTTAATCATGCATCTAGACGAGCATTTTTAATCCCAAGATTAGTTAATATAAAATGTTAGCAGATAGACAAGCTCTTCCATTGTACGAATTTGGCGGCTTCAAATTGATGTTGTTGGTGAAGGAGAATAAGTCCAAATGCCTTGAAATTTTGTGTGGTGTATGCTCTCATGGCATGTAAGGTCGCTCTATAGGCGAAAGCTCAAAATCTGTCATTTTGCTACTTTTTCTTAGTCTATCGCGATAGATTGGCATTTTTTTTGATCTGGCTCCTTTTTTGTAGTTGTGACTCCACCAATGGGTTTCCCATACCTTGCACATGGTCTGACCCCAATTTTACCTCAAATGACTGTCAAGTGACCCCTGTTTAGATCAACTCCCATTTTTCCAGATTCCCTTCAAGGAGATGTTGGTCTATCTCCTTCATTTTGCGTTGTTTTGGGCTCAAACTTAGTGGGTGGTTACCTTGACTCATGTTGGAAGACAACTGCTAATTCAAATTTTTGAAAAGGTGGTCCAATATCCATCTGCTTGGTCTATCGCGATAGACCGAGGTTTGGTGCCAATGTCATTTTTTTTGGGTTTTGTGACCATCTGTCTGTCTTCTCCCAGTTGATGCAAGGTTTCTTGACCCTTCACATGTAAATTTTACCTGTCTGCCCATGAGATGTCCTGTTCTGACTCTGAGTTGTCTGCATGTCTTTCTCAGCTTGCCATATGAGTCCCTCTTGGCACCAAATTTGGTGTACTGCCTTCATTTGCTCCCCCAAGTCTAGCTTGTAAAAATTTGAAAAGCCTTCTCCCCCTTAATTGTTGTAGCAAGTCTATCGCGATAGACTGGTTTTTTTGGCCAAAATAGATTTTTCTTGCACTTTGACTTGATATTGGTGGTTAACCTCCCTTGTTAGTATTTTTCATGAAGCCAAAGTCAAAGATTTCCTTGTCTAAATGTAAGTCCTAGTCTATCGCCATAGACTGGGCAGTTTGTCATTTTTTCCAGTTTTTTGATGTTAGTTGACAATCATGGTTTTAATAGGCCCTCCTAGACACACACATCAAGTTTTAATCAATTTAGCAGAATGTACTCCCTGTTTGCAGCACTTAGCTAGTCCTGAAGTCGAAGTAGACCACTTAGGTGATAGTCGCGGTTCCTTTTGGTCTTTGTATGATTCCGGCTGTCTTTTACTTCCTTTTGACCTTCCATCCAAGCAGTCGGTTGTTGTTTTGGTGTTTGAAACACCAAGAACGACCATTTGGACGTATTTCTGGCCTGTTGCCGGCATTTGCCCTAGTGGCATAACTTTTTTCCTGAGTGGAGACATTCCATCTCGTAGTTGATCTCCTTTGGATGTTCCTTGTTGAATTTGGTGTAATGTTGTCACTTGGTCGGCCCGTTAGAGTATCGTGACGCTTTGTGCGGTTTTGGTCAAATAGGGACTTTAGGCTTCGTTTTGACAAACTTTTTCATAATCTAATCTTTCAGTCGGTTTGTCGAGGTCATTGGCTTGCTATCTATGAATTTTGGCTCATTTCCGATCACCTTGGTTTTGTCGTCCCTTTGCAGGTCCTGCTAAATTAGGGTTTTCTGAGCGGCTTCCTTCACGCTTATCGAGGTCATAGGCTCGATCCCTAAGCTATAGGCATTGTGCCTTTCACTTTTGGTCCCATTCGGTGGCCTCTAGGTCTCCCTAACAATCATTCTACCGTATGTGTGCACAGGTTGTGATTGTGATGCCGGCGAGGTTTTGCGACTAACTGAAGTAAACAACACTTAGAGTCAGTGTTGACGAGCATACCTCTCATATCTGATGTCGATCTGGTGACCGTGCGCGATGGATGAGCTCCTGGAAGTCTCAACTGTTGTAGGGAGCTCTCTCTCTCACTATGGAAAATGACTCAAATGAGGGATTTCTAGCCTAGCCTCTCTATATGTAATCGAGACTCCGACACCAAATTTTCCCATCTTTTACCTGTGGTCATAACTTTTTGCGAGATGCGGTTTAGGCTCGCAAATTTCCTGATTTGGACTTCGGTTGCTCCAGTTTTACCAGTTTTGTAGATTTCCCTGTTGGAGGTCCCTTCATGGCGGTGGTCATTTTGCTCTGTTACCTTTGCAGTCCTTATTTTTTCTGTGTCTTCTTTACCTTGCTCTGATCAGGCGTCTCTTCTTTTGTGTTTCCATCTAGATTACGGATTTTTTTCTATAACTTTTGCTAGAAAATGGCTAAAATAAAGGAAATAAATCCCAAAATAACCCGAAAATAGCAATTCCAACCTAGAAAAATACCAATGAGAAGCTAAACACTTTGTAGCTCACTTTTCTCTCGTCTATGTACAATCTCACTCACTATCGTCAACCTTGGCCTATTTTTTGCTGTTTTTAGACAGTTTTTGGCCAGAGTTGACTCTCTTTATAGTCTATACACATCCCTAGGTGCTCATGAATGATGATTTGGTCCCCGATTCTGATTAATTACGAGGGCATATTCTTTTTCCCAAAATCACACAATAAAACACAAAAATGGTTGAAAAATTGCTCGCAAACATTGCCCTCTAATATATGACATGATGAGTCCGCATTTGGAATGCCTCCCCCCCTCCTAGTCGGAGTCCTCCTGGACGACAGGGTATCGTCAAGGGTATGTGTTGTGCATGGGTTGGAACTCATGCTAATGTAGGCCTTGTAATATAGCCCTATATGCATGTATGGTCAATGCATGTAGAAAGAATTTATGCAGTGCAAGAGGAAGGTATAAGCGATTCGCTTATTGGCATTTGTCGTTGAGGTTTCTTGAGGTATCTTGAATTGGCTGGCAGATTTTCTTTGCAAGTAGTAGTTGTAACTCCACCGCTTGTTGTTTGATTGTTTTCCACTGATTTTGAATTGACGTCTGTGGTTCCTTTGAAGTCGATATTGTCGTATTTGGTGGAACATTCTCTCCTTCTGCCTTGATGACTCGGGTCTTAGACATTGTAGTTTTTGTTGTTGATTCTGTTTGTTTTCTCGTGTTGTTTGTATGATGTTGCTTGACCTTGACAGTTGTAGATATCTATACGATTGTCATCTTGGTCTGCCCTTCTTGTGTTGTTGGATCGTTTTGAATTCACACTTTTGGTCGCCATATCAATATAGTCCGTTGAGTATTTGACAGATTGACTATGTTTCTTTGAAGTTTCGCTGGCTTTCGGTGTTTTGTATGTTCTTCAAACTCCTTTTTTATAGGGATTAGGCTGTCACGCCGTATCCACACTTTGTATTTCCGCTTTTGATGTAATTGTGCCTCGGTCAGATCTGTACGCCGTACCCAAACTTGCTTGGTTCCCTGCCTGGTTGCTGATTTTTTATAAGACGTTGCTGGACTTGTAAAATTTGTTTGTTGTTGCTCAGATCTTTGCGATTGTATTGAATTTTGTTTCCCCCTTGACATGAATTGGTTATATGATAAGAAGGGTTCTGAAAAGTTTTCCTTTCTGAACAATGCCTCATTCGTATCCAAATCAATGAATACCCTGTTAGCTTTCATCCATGACACTGCTAAGATACACGGAGTTGCTGATTTTCTTGTTGGCAGTACATGAAATTTTGTAGTGTACATGTGTGCCTGCACTGTGATTGGTATTATAATAGAACACATCGTGGTCACCTCATCACCCGAAGCTACTTTCAACCTGTGTGTTTCTGGAATCTTCTTCATTGGTCCAAGTTTCTGAAAGAGCTCAAAGCTGATGACACTCATTTTGCTCCAGTATCAAGCAATGCATAGATTTCAACTTGTTTTGTGCCTGCATAAGCTTTTATGTAAGGACTACACCATGTATCTTCCAAGTCGTTGATGATGTTATCGTCCTGAGCCCTAAGGTCTGTCATGGTCTTTTCTAATTCGTCGCTTTGTATATCCGCTTCGATTGTATGGGCTGTTGAAAGAGGATATTCATCAGCCATCATTGGGGTGACCATGTTTATTGTTCTGAGAAACTGCTTTCGTTTAGCAATCCGTTCCTTTGCTTCTTGTTGTGCCTGGTCTTGAATTCGTTGTTGTTCATGTCTATAGGTTTTTCCATAATGGAGTTGAAACAACATTTCCGGTGTTAAAGGTAGATGATATTTTTTTAAACGACACCCATTAATCCAGTTCGGCATTTCTTTTCCATCTAGTGTCGACAATTTTACTGCTCCACTGGATGATATTTCTTGGATCACATAAGGCCCCATGCCCCTTTTCTTTAGCTTTTTGGCGTGCTGTTTAAGGGTGTATACTAAGACATAGTCGCCCGTTTTAAAGTCCTTGTTCTTGACATGTTTGTCAAAAAACTCTTTCTGTTGCCTTTTTTTTGCATAGATTGCCGCTACAGCATTGAGTCATAACTCATCTAATTTTTCAAGGTCCTCTAACCGTTCTGAAAGTTCATGCCCCGTCCAGTCCAATTGTTTTGCTACCCTTAGTGTGGGGATCAAAAAGTCAATAGGCAATATTGCATTTAACCCATATACCATATTAAATGGTGTAGCATTGAGTGTTGTTTTGTATGCAACTCGATAAGCCCACAATGCCGAATAGAGCATCTGATCCCAATCTGTTCTTGTTTCACTAACCAGTTTCGTAAGAACCGTGCACAATATTTTGTTGGTCGCTTCCGCTTGGCCATTGGCTTGAGGATGATAGGGTGTAGACTTGCAATGAATTACCATAAACTCATTTAAGAGATGTTGGATAACTTCATTTACAAAGTGTGTCCCTCTATCACTCACTAGCTCGATTGGAAGGCCATAACGTGTAAACACATATTCATATAAGAATTGTGCCGTGGTTCTTGCGTTTGATTTCGTTGTGGCTTTTGGTTCCACCCATTTGGTCATGTAGTCCGTGGCCACTATGATATATTGTGCGTGTGAACGATACGCTGGTGGAGTGATGGGACCAACAAAATCTAATCCCCATTTAGCAAATGCTCGAGCACTCATCATTGGTCTTAAGGGCATTTCGTCTCTTTTAATTTGTACCTTAGTGCGTTGACATTCATCACACCTTTTCACGAATTCTGCTTCGTCCTGAATCATGGTCGGCCACCATATACCTGCAACCATAATGATTTTCACGGTTCTCTCTGCTGAAAAATGACCACCTGCTATGCCTGCATGAGCCTGTTCCAATAATGAAAAGTCATCATTTTCACGTGGAACTAACCTCAGCTGATCATCAATTCCTCTTTTACACAATTGGTCACTAATGATGGTATACCTATTCGCTTCGATTTGTAAAGCCTTTTGTCTGGCTTTAGACCAATCTCCTGGCAGCTCCTTATTAGTCAAATAATCCGCAATAGCATGACTCCATGAGGGTGCTACTGTCACTTGGTATAATGTGGCATAATCCACAGTGGTATTGGATGTGCAAAAGTCGCATTTCTTGATGTAATTTGCTACATCGCCTTCCATTCCTGGCCAATACACTCCAAGTCTTCTTAATTGTGCATACATCATTTGATTTCCTCTATGGAATCCCCCTGTTGATGTGTGGGCCTCCTCTAGATACGCTTCATACTCCTCTGGGCCTATACACAATCTTAGAATCCCATCGTTTCCATGATGGTACATTCTTCCCACAAGCATTGTGTAATTTCGTGCTTGTCTAATGTCTTCCACCGTGTGTTTGTCGTCAAGACTCATTCCATATGTCAGCAACGGAATAATTTGCTCTGACCATTTCGGTACCATCTCTATATTAAACAGGTATGCGTCTGGGAGATCATCATCTACTCCTGTAGCTTTTTCGCCATGTAGTAATCGAGAAAGGTGGTCTGCTCTTTGATGAGTTTTTCCTTTCTTAACTACTACTGTAAAATCAAACTCCAGCAACACGATGAACCATCTTACAATTCGTCCCGTGTTGCAAGGTTTGTTTACCAAGTACAAGAGTGCCTGATGATCCACAAAGAATGTGAATTTGTTCGCGAGTAAGTAATGCCAAAATTTCTTTACAGCATATATTATACCCAATCCTTCTCTTTCAGTGGTAGTATAATTCTTCTTTGAACTGTTGAGTTGTCTACTAGCATAACTGATTGGAAAATCTGTCTTTCCCTCATCTGGTTGTGCTAGTATACAGCCTATTGCAAATGCCAAAGCATCTACATGTACATGGAAGATCTTTGACCAATCTGGTGCTTTTAGAATTGGTGCAGATACCAATGCATCTTTTAATTTCTCGAATGACTCCTCACATTCATTTGTCCAAATGAAGAGCGTGATTAGACTATACAAGGGTTTTGCTATTACAGCGTACATGTAGATAAAACGTTGGTAGTATCCACAATGTCCCATAAATGATTGTACCTCTCGTACAGTGTTTGGTATTGGCAATTCTATGATCACCTTCACCTTGTCCTTATCAGTGGTAATTCCATTAGCCGACACTATGTGGCCTAAGATTTTACCTTGCCGTACCATGAATACGCATTTTTCTGGGTTGAGGCAAATCCTATACGTTTTGCATTTTTCGAATACCTTTCTCAGATGATCTATATGGTCTTCTCTCAATAGAGAATAGACACACAAGTCGTCCATGTAAATATCCAAGAATTTTTGCAAGTATTCTTTAAAAGCGTATGTCATTAATCTCTGAAATGTGGCTGGAGCATTGGTCAAGCCAAATGGCATTACCCTAAACGCATATATACCCCATTCTGTTGCAAATGCTGTTTTGTATTGATCTTCTAGTTTAACCCCCAATTGGTTATAACCAGAGAACCCGTCCATAAAGCTATAGGCTTGCT
Organism: Adiantum capillus-veneris; assembly: GCF_014529385.1. Classification (NCBI taxonomy): domain Eukaryota; kingdom Viridiplantae; phylum Streptophyta; class Polypodiopsida; order Polypodiales; family Pteridaceae; genus Adiantum; species Adiantum capillus-veneris. Next base: position 32,096,430 of record NC_140944.1, on the reverse strand, counting down.
TGCCTGCCACGCGTTCTAGGACGTGTTCAGTGATAGGAAGAGGGTAGTTGTCTCTTATTGTTGCTGCGTTTACCTTCTTGAGATTTACACACACTCGTAATTTCCCATTTTTCTTGGGTACCACCACTATCGGGGAAACCCAGTCCGTGTTTTCTATCTCATAAATAAATTCAGCCTCCATAAGTTTGTCTATCTCCTCTTTTATCCTTTTGGCGAATGTCTCATTATACGTGTATGGACGTTGTTTGCTTGGCTTTGCATCAGACTTCAGAGGGATTGAGTGTTCACAAATGTTAGGATCCACTCCCTTCAAATCTTTGTACGACCAGGCAAATACATCTCGAAATTCCTTAAGTGTTTTGATCAGTAAGTCCTCTTCTTCTCGACCTAGATCTGTGGCAATGTAAGCAGGTCGAGGATTTTCTCCTGGCTCTGCTAAGTCTATTTTCTTGGCGTTCTCTGGCCCATTGTAGGACTCGTTTGATTTAGGCTCCCTCATTGGTTGCTGAACCACCAATCTTCTTTCCTGAATGGTGTACTTACAATAGTGAGGAGGTACATCTATCTTTTTACTCCCATCACTAGCGTTCGCTCCATCACTACTTTCCATTTCAGCTGTCCACACATTTTTAATTTTTTTCTTCCACTCATTGTATCTCGTTTTCCGTTCAATTTTCGTCATAATTGGACTACCACAGACATTCAGTTTTTTTGTTGTGACTCCTTTTTTTGGTTTGCTGGTTTTCTTAGGTTTCAACAGTCTGGACTTAAATCTTGAGTTTTCAGCAACCTTAAGAAATCTTCATGACACTTTATCCTTAGCACAATCAACAACGTGAATGTTCATAAGGAAATGTGTCTTACCTTCAAACTCCGGCATAGGTCTCAACCTGGTTGGTGTACTGATGTGGTGTCGTTTACTCTTGTATCTTTTTTGGCGTCTCGCGCTTTGGTTTGGGAAATTGTAGAAGACGTCATTGTCTTGATCTTGATTGTCGTCTCCTTCTGTATTTTCCGACTTCTCGTCATCCACGTTATGCCTGTTTTCACTTTGATCAGAAGAATCATAAAATGGTTCTCCTTCCTGCTTGATTTCTTTAGTGGGGATGTCCATATAGCCTACTATTTTAATCTCAAGTTTCGTTTCTGTTTTATGGATCCTCGTATTCTCAGCATCTACCTCGTCCTCGTCCTCCTCGACAATTTTGCTCAACATGTAGTATGGTATGATATCGTAGCCATTCTCATCACAAAATTTGGTGGGAGTGACTTCATTGACGGCATACATCCAAGGTAGCCAAAATTTGAGACCATTCTAGGGGTTCGAGCTTCTCTTCAGGAAAAGGTTCTCGTATATAGGCGTCATCTTCCAAGACCCTCTCTAGTGTCCTTTCATCATGGTCAAATTCACTACATTGAGATGCCCCACACATCCATATCTCCTTTTTCTTACAAAGCCCTGCTGGGACTTCTGATCCACTAATGGTGGCTGAGTCAAATTCTTCCCCCGGGGTTCTTGTGACATCATAGTAGCTATGGTTTTTCATGTTTACGCGTGTAGTAGTTTCAGCATGTCTTAGATACAAATAATCATACCCCCAGTCCTGCACCATTTTGAGTTGCCTAATGAACGGCCTACCAAGGATAATTTCATAGTTGTTCTTCTTGCCGAAATCTACTATGGCAAAGGTATGTTCGTACTCTATGCCACAGGAAGAAACCACGATTGCCTCAAGAAATCCTATAGGCCTTTCTATGTGCCCATCCGCCAGTTGCAATTTCATTCTAGTTGTTCGTATTGCTGGTTTTCCCCATTTTTCCCATAGCAATTTGGTCGCAATGGCAATGCCAGCTCCACTATCAAGTATTGCCTTAGTCTCTATGCCATTATACTCAAGTGGTAGGGTCGTGTTGCCGTCTTCCCCCTCACAATACTCTCCTACTTTGTTGAGTGGCACTGGTCTAGTGTTGACTTTCTTCGGTTCTGTGTCATTAAGCTCAGTTTCGAAGAACTTAAGAGGCGTCCTTATGCCAAATTTTTCAAGACATTTGCCCACTTCCGTCCACATGCTTGGCCTAATTTTTAACAATTCTGCCAATGTGATTGTACACTTGACCGGAGTGGTCAACAAGTCTGTCAGGATTTTAGTGTCCAATTGATTTGAACCGCCTATTCTCTGAGAAGGTACTCTTCGAATTTCTGACCTTGCCTCATAGTCCCCCATATATGATGGCAAAGTTCGGAGGGATTGGGGTCTACTATCTTCGGATGCAACTGAACCATTATCCCCTTGAAATGATTTAACGTCCAAATCCCATGGAGTCTTATTCAAGTTCAGCTCCGAGAAAGGCGTTGACTCGACTGTTTTTGTCTCATATTTTTCTTGAGCTTTTCGCACCGTTTCCCATAGCTCTTCAGGCCACTTTTCTTCCACAATAGGAGAATATGGTGCAAAATCTTTCAGTGATTCATCAGTGCTATTAGGTACGTCTTTTGCATCCTCTATATAAGGCAAGGACTTAATGTTTTCTATTTTGTCAGGTATCCTTTGTTCGGTTTTGTGAGGTGTTTCATTGTCTGGTGGTTTGATTATTCTATCTCCTGCTTCCATAGGTGGAGGCTCCAGTAAAGCTTGTGAAGTTTCAATCAGCTGTTTACACATCTCTAGTCTCTGTTTTTTTATCTCTGGATATGGATATGTCATCCACCTTTGCTCTAGAGTCTGTCTGTTCTTCAATCTTGCTTCATATGCTTGCAAGATTGCATTTAAGGGTTCATTGATCTTATCTACCAATACCGACCCTCCTGATCTTGTACTTCTTGGTCCTTCAATTGATTTTAGAGAGTCGGACTCTCTTTGCTGTTTAAGTTGTTCTCGAGCTACCGTTAGCTCAGCTTCTACATCTTTTTGTTTTCGCTCACGTCTAGCTTTCATTTTCGCTCTTCGTTCTTTCCATGGATTATCACGACTGACACTAAACTTGTCAGTCTTGATTTCTTCTTGATTTTCATCGTTACTCTTGGGCTGATTGTCATTTTTCCTTGCTTGGGCTCAATTCAAGACCTTAACCGGAATCGGAGTTTCGTTTTCTGACCCTCCACTGGAGGGTAGCGCTCCCAACATATTCAAGGTAGTTTTTGCTCCTTTGCTCGGGTTTTTAGTGCAATCAGGGATCAAGTGAGTAATTCCACACTCCGTGCAATATGCGTTGACCCTAATGATTTCTTCATGAGGGCAATCCCTTAGCTAATGGTCTCCTCCACACTTGTAGCATGGTCCTTTAGGCTATTGAGGTGCTCCTGGAGCTCCTCTTTGTTGGTGTGCACTCCTTTGCCCGCTCATGCCTCCGTTGGCTATGAACAACAATGTTCTTTCATCCAAGCTATATCGTCCTTCCCCTGCTGCCTGTGCAGCAGTTGGTGGTCCTGTATTTCCTATCATGCTCCATGGTTATGGTGTAGAGGGTTCGTCCTGTGGATAATAGACAGAGTTTGCTGCATATCCATTGGGCTCGTCGTAGTATGCATGCATAGGTACCAAAGCCTTCTCGTCCGACTCGGTTACTGTGGGTGTGTATCTTATGCCGACTGGTCATAATCCTGGTAGGGGTGGTTGTTGCCCCAACACTGGTTGTGGTCTTTCTGCACCTACAGGTCCTGGTAGGTTGCCAGTCTGATATCTAGGCATCGGTTGGACTTGAGGAGATGTCGCCTGAGCTTGTGGAGCATAGGGTCATTCTCTCACATATCCCTTGTTATAATAACACTCCTCAGTTCCATGGTTTGTCCATTTTTGTTCAATCGCACACCATTTTGGTTGTTTAGCTTGTGCTTTGGAATACAAGTTATTCTTTTTAAACACTTCCTCTACAAGCTGCTCTTGGCTTACCGCTACTTCCCCCTTCAGTGTTGTCTTAGTAGACTTGCTCCCGCTTTGTTGTGAGGAAGAATCATCGTCAAGCTCCTTGAACTCACCCTCTTTGTAGACCGCACAATTGTCCACAAGGTATAATGCTTCTTTGGTCAAATCATTCAACGTAGTGCTCCTTTTCATATGTAAGTCCTTTTGAAGATCTGCATTCCTTAGTCCTTCTATAAATATAAGCATGAGTCTGGACTGAGTTGGCAGTTCTTCCACGGGACAGAACTTAACATATCTTTTTAATCGGAGGGCGGCCTTTCGCACGGACTCTCCATCTTTCTATTTGAATTTATGGATTTGTGGGACGGTATTATGAGCTATCCCCCTTTGTGAGAATTCCTCGATAAACTCGTCAAACACTTCCTCCATAGACTCAAAGTCTCTTCGCTCCACCGAGTCAAACCATGTAGCCGCATCATCCTCTAAGGTTAAACCAAATCCTGCAAATTGGGTAGGAAAGTCTAGCACCTCTTCAGCTCTAATTACACGCACAAAGGCTGCTACATGATCTCTTGGATCCTTGCTTCTCGTATATTTCTTGTTTACCCATTTTTGCACTTGAGAAGGTCTAATTCTACGATGGTCTCCAAATCTCATCATGGGATCTCCCCTTCCTAGTCGATATACCTCCTCTGGTCTTCTGTAGTGGCCAGGTTCTTCTCCCAATGGTGCTCCTAATCCATAATTTCTAATAGCTCTCGGGAGAGATGGTTCATCTCTCCGAACTCGTTCTCGGGGTGTTCTTCCAAGCTCAGTTGACCCCTGAGTCTTTGGATTACTCTCTCCTTGATACTGTGCATAAAGCGGTGGTTCTTGTAAATCCCTTAACCCTCGTGCGGTTTGTTAACCCTCTCGGGTTTGGTCTTGTTCTAAGGTATCACTCTGTCGAAGCCATGCCTGCAGTGATGGCTGAGTAGCTGGTTGGTCCAGGTAGTTGGACGTCGGTGGTCGGGTAGAATGTGAGGTAGCATCATACTCTTCTGAAAAGGGATTAGTTGACTTGCTAGGGGAGTAGGTGGCTCTTGGTACCTCGTCAGGGCCATAGGTCGATGCTCCCGGAACTGTTGCCTTTTCAACCTCTTCTGGGAGAATACGTTTGTATTCTCGCGCGTATCTGTCAACAAAAACAATATCCTTCCCCATAGCAGTTTCATATGAAAATAAGTAAAGAACCTTGTCTTTGCTTAATTCATTCGGGTAGGGTTCCTTGCATTGAAAGTAAGAGACTATTCCTTCGCTTTCATGCTTGTAAATCCCTACATTCTCATTATAGGTTGGGACTCTGGTTGTTTTCTTATCATACATAAAAAGCGCTCCAGGTAGATCAATGTTAGGAGGCGGTTCTTGGGTTTCTGAAACCATTTTCCCTTTGGCCACGTTATCCCCATATCTGTTGTAATCCTCAGGGTTACTCACTATCAGATAGTGGTTTCCCTTTTCGTCTCTGAATCTGTCTCAATCATCGTAGACTCGAATTATCTCTAGTCTCTGAGCCGGTCTTTCTTCAATACAGATACACTTGCGTCCCCGATAGTCAGAATAGACTAGGGCTCCCCTCGAGTTAGTTCCTTCCAAGAAGATCATAGTGAACTGGGTTTCGTTTAAAGGATGTAAGGAGGTGCTCCCCCCTGGCATTGATCCTTCCCCGTTGAACCCTACTGGCTGTTGACTCCCCATCATGAAGAAGGAATTTTCTGACGAAGTGTCAGTATCACTACCCTCTTCAATGATTGGTGCCAATGGGTCTAGTCTCGTCTGAGTTACACTCTCTTCTGTTGACGTGGTGCTAATTTGACTTTTGACACTTTTAGCTCCCGACTTAACAAAGGCTCCTGACCTCAAATACATATGAATGAAAGTTTTGTTGCAAACTTAAAGCTTACCTGGACTACTTCTTCCTGTATGGCTTTGTGATGACCTCCTTCTGGGATCTACACAAAGATGGTTAGTCTGTTCACAAGTGTTTTTCGTGAATTACCAAAAAATCTTTCAAGTATATACGGTAACCACTTAGTCAGTCTTTTGGTGGTACAATTTCAATTCTGAAATGATGGCTGGGATCTATATAGAGAGTATGTCCTAGCAGTATAGTCACAAATTACAAAAAATGTCTAACTCACTACTTCCTTAGTCTATCGCGATAGATTGACAGTTTGCTCAGCACAAGTCAATTCAAAATTGTGACTTTACCCTTGGGTTCCAGTTACCCTCTATAGCCTATCCCTCCAGTTTTGTGAAGTTTGGACACTTGGGTTGGGTTTTGGTCCCCTTTTAGTATTTCAGTCAGAGCTTGATTCTCTATCTGACCCTCAACTTGACCTTCAGTGATCTAAATGCCTTGAATTTTGGTGTGTGTGCTATTTAGGCCCTGATAAAGCTCTCCTTAGGGAAAATTTGAAAGAAAAGTTCCCCAGCAGAAAGTTCCTTGGTCTATCGCGATAGACTGAGCACTTTCTTCATTTTCAGCTTTTTTCCAAAGTTTTCCCCACAGTTAGTTTAGTCTCCCCTTGTGTAGTGCATTGACCAATTTTGGCACTGTTTGGACATTGGGTCAAAGATTTCTTGCCCTTGTCTCTGAATTCAGACTCCCAACACTTTTGAAGTTTTGGGGTCAAAATTTGGTGTTCAAATTCACTCAATTTTTGTGAGTACCCTTGTATTTATGTGTTAAGCTTATGGTATCAGGGTTTTTTGCTTATTGCTAGACAAACACCACTTTCACCAGTCTATCGCGATAGACTAGGCAGTGAGCAATGGGGACTTAAGTTTTTGTCTGTTTTTGCATAGTCTTGTTTCCTATGCCCATACAAGTCTATCCCTCAAGTTTTGTGAAGTTTGGACTTATTTTGACCTCAAAACTTAAGCACTTCAAAAATTTCACTTTTCTTTGACTATTCATAACTCCATTGCACTTGAAGTGATGCAAATTTGATGACACTGCATCTTAAACTTGTGCACTTCAGTCATTCCTCATGACACAGTCAGTTTACCCTTGGCTAATGGTTATATCTCATCTTGGCCTCTTTTAGGTTCACTTTAGTGTTTCCTTATGACAATCATCTGTTTCTTTTTCCTTTTGTTGGTTTTGGTCACAGTTTTTATGTTTTCTCGAGTGTTGAATCATAAATTTCAATGTCGACTCTTTTCACCCTTTTCAAGGGTATATGAGGTGGGTTTTGCTTTCAAGGCAAGCAAACAGCCTTATTGTTTCTTCTTTTTGTTTATTTTTTGCGGTTTTACAATGTTTTTCTACTGTATTTCTTCACAAGAATAACAAGCACTCAAAACCAAAAACCATAACTCCTCATTATCCTATTTAACTAAATCTAACTAGTCGCAGACCCTCGGCAAGACACAGGCTTCCTGGCTATCCACTAGACCTCAGGATACTCTATCCTGGATCTTGTTCTAAAAGTTTAAGCTCTCTCTAGTCAAAACTAAAGTAAGCTAACCATCACACGAGTGACGTAGATCTCCCTACTTAAGGTCTTGTGTCCTCGGTAGCGGCGCTAATGTTTTAGGGAAAAACTACGCCCCTGTTCATACTCACGAGTACGACACAGACAACATACTTATCATCCGATGACACGACTAACCCGTAGGTGCACGTAGGCAATCTCGTTAGCTTGTCAGGCTGAGACCAATCTACACATATGTAGTTTTATGATGCATCACTCATTAACCCTGATAAAATGCAACCCACTCTATCCCTTAACGCTTACAACACAGTTTACACGTCCAATGAACTTGGAATCGCATCAAACTTACTAGGCATCATCCTCTCACTAGGACATACTTACCTATAAGTCTAATCTCACCAGATTTGAACCCTAGCTATCTCGAATGGTGTCGCGATAGACCAACAGGTCATAATCCAAAAGTGGAAGAAACTTAAGTTTATCAGTATCTATGTGTAGCTAATCTCTTTCTCATTCCATGAAGCACTTGATTATTGAAAACAGACACCGTTTGTGCTACTTACAAGCAAAACAAGCTCGTGGAAGAATCGATCGCGATCAACTCGAAACGGCGAATGCGTGGCGTGGGCGCGTAGCTTTTGGAGAGACTATCGCGGTGGTGTGGTCGCGTCGTGAATCCGGTGAGGGAGAAGCGCGTAGCGAAGAGGATAAGACACACACTCTCTCTCTCTCCGATTCGTACGACACAGGATTAATTCAAATGTTCTTCAAAAATGGTTCTAAGGTGACTTTTATACTTTAGTCACCTTAGCTCAAAAATGTACATGGGGTTCTCTTGCTCATGATTACAAAGTGGGAATAAATCTGAGTCCTGACTAACTGACTAATATTTACATAATCCAGACGAATGGATCAAATTGATAAGACGTCTTTGACATAAAAAATGGAATTTGATATGCTTTACAAATGGGCTCATTACAACAGTTAGACCAATGGGGCTCCAACAGAGTGCAACTGAAGCCAATGGCTCATCAAACCATGACTTGCACTAGTGGCCATATACCCCAATTCCTTTACCTTGACATTGAGATCTGTGCCACTAATCCCCTCACACTCTACTCTAAAAGCCCAAGCAACCAGCGCTGAAGCCGTTGTCTTAATTACTTGAGGATAAGCATCATAAGCTTTGGTGTGATCAATCTTGCTAAGCTTAGCTTTTCTTCCCTCATGTCCACTTCGACTTTAATTATTTTCATTTCTTCGGCCTCTGCCATTTGCATTGCCAACAACTTGATACCATCAGCAGAAAAATTTAATGAACAGGCTTGCAAACGCAATGAGTTTTGGTGATTAAACTCGTGATTAGGACAACTGATCAACAATTGAAATTTTATATCTTCCATTTCAATAGCACTAGAACATACCTTTGCCATGGGTTGATCGTACAAAATATCTGATCTTTGAGAGTGTTCATAATGTCGGAAAGCATCGAAATTACCCTCCAGCTTGATGATCTACGAAATATAACCAGGGTTTGAAAGGTCTCCGATACTCCTTTTTGGTTTTTCCCGGCTTGCTGCTGCACATGCAAACAATGCAAAAAAGAATTGGTGTGAATCTTAAGAATTAGCCATGGGGACCTACTGCATATCATTTCCATGAACATTGAAGGATGGCCAAGGGCAGAGGGTTGTTTAATCTACATGAGCTATACTTGGAGTGGCATAATGCTGGCCATAACTAGTTGCACCTACAAAAACGAGCTGAGTAAGATAGTCGAAGCTGGATATACTGTTCAGCTAGCCACTGGGTCATGTTGCACACAAAGCTTCTATGATCCCTATGGGAGAAAGGAGCAGGTAGGATTATCATTAGGTGTTGAGGCTTCACTACAAAAGAAGGCCAATTCCAATATGCCAATGGGGCAAAAAATGACATTGTCGACCTTGTACTGCTAGAATGAATAGAGAGGAGCTTGTCCTACAGACCTTATGTTGCTAAAGAATGCTCTCTTCATATCGCGACGAGGTAGGATTTTCTTCATGGCACTTCACTTTCATCTGAACAGCTATAAGGTGCGAGTACTGCTAGTTGGGCGTTGCCACTTCAAGCACCATAGATCAGAGGATGAGAAGGCAATATGGTCCACGTTTGATGGTTCCGTTAAAGCTCATGCCTGAGCAAAGCCATCATCACCTACTAGTGTCATAACCTAATCTCTCTCTCTCTCTCTCTCTCTCTCTCTCTCTCTCTCTCTCTCTCTCTCTCTTCCAAAGAGTGGACAAAGAGAAACCTGCAGACAAAGATCCTAGCTGCTTCTAGGGAACCTACGAATTGCTTGTGGAGAAGATCAAACTGCTTCTGAGAGCAATTGAGAAGTCTTGGGAGCTTCAGAGGGGATCCATTCTGTATCTTGGGCCATGGATGATGTTGACTCGATTGTCTTCAAAGTTGAGATCATAATTTTTATTGTTGCTCTCTCCCCCGTTCACATTGTTTGTCTCCTCTTCTTTCTCTGACTCTATATCATTGCGCTCTGATCGAGCTCTTGTGGGTCATCGCTTTTCTGAAGGTTGACAAGCAGCCTAATAAAAGAGATTGTTGTTTATTTTAATTGTTTCCAGTGGGGCTTATGGCCATGTGATTTGAGCGGTGGGCAATGACTCAAATCATGCCAAGTGGCTAGCTCCATGTTCAAGAAATAAGAAAATCTCCTTTGTCTCCTCCTTTCTTTGACAAGGACTCTACATCATCGTGCTCTGACCGAGATCTTGTGGGTCAATTCTTTTTTGGAGGTTGACAAGCAGTCTACTAAAAGCGTTGTTCTTCTTTTTATACTTGTTTCCAAGGGGGCTTCTGGCCGTGCGATTCAAGTGGTGGGCAAAGGCTCAAATCATGTCAAGTGGCCAGCTCCACGTTCAAGAAATAAGAAAATCTCCTTTCGATCATCAAGTTAAAAGGCTTTATGGATTTTGGCGAAGGTCGAAGCCCCCAAACCTCGTATTCTTTTTGCATGTGGACTATTATTCTAAGGAAGCTACCCTTGGTCCCTCGCCATGCATGAAATATCACATTCCTCCCAAGGAATACACATGCCATATGTCAATCCCTCTTGATCCGTGCTTGAGTCAGCTTGCTTTCAGCAAGCAGATAATTTGCTCTATATGAAGACACTTCTAGGCCTCAAGATCATCCTATCCATCAATGTGTACAATCCATCTGGAAGCATACTTTTCCTCCTCCTATTGAGGCGGTCTAGGGCGGGCAACAAGAAGAGTGGCCTCTAAGCACCCTTCTAGGCTCCCATGCTGCTCAATTGGGTTGGGGTTGGAAAAAACAACAAACACACACACAAACCCACAACCTAACCCTACACAAATTTGGGGCACCACCTAGTTTTGGATGCGAACTAGGCCACGTACACACACACACACACACACACACAGAGAGAGAGAGAGAGAGAGAGAGAGAGAGAGAGAGAGAGAGAGAGAGAGAGAGAGAGAGAGAGAGAGAGAGAGAGAGAGAGAGTGCTCGGGCTGCTTTGAAATGTATCGGCCGTGATCAAGCAAACACAATTATATATGTAAGAAAGAGAGAGAAGGGGGAGGGGATGCTTGTTGCATTAATACCTTCTTACAAATCTGTCACGACCAATCAAGTGAGATTAGTATTTGTTCAACATAGCTTGAGTAAATTACACCACAACACATCACAAGAAAAGCCACCCCAATCATTGTCGTAAGGCCAGGGGAGTCCTCTCCACCCTGTCGCCCTCTTACAGTATGTGGAATTTATGGCTAAATTGATGACAACACCCAGAGACAAGCTATCAAGAACTTAAAAAAAAACACCGAGACACTTACACATCATTGTTGTCCATTACTTCACGTTGGAAGAGAGACAAAGTGTCCAAGCTTAGTCCTTCTTTGGATGATTCTTTTGAATACCTCCAAGAGTGAGCCCCCCATGGTGCATGCATGCATGCCACATACCCTTGACCTTATTTGGTAGGTCTAAATTGAAGATATTGTTGAGATCATGATATAAGTGACTAGTACAACTAAGAAAATCAAATATTGAGGGGTCTAAAAAAAATATGTACATGTCAAATATAAATAATATAGGTGGAAAAAATATAAAGGGGTCAAAATAAATCTCTCTCATTATAAGTCTTCCATAAAAAGATGAATATTTTTGGTGGTCTAATTTATGAGAGTAATAGAGAATAGATGTAGGAAGGAAAAAATCACAATAGTGAAAAAATATACACATAAATGAACTAGTTTTTTTGCATTTTTGTTGGGATGGAGTTACACCAAAAATAAGAAGCTTGCATGAATTTTTTTTTTAATGGAATAAAGAGTATGCAAAATGGTAAGAAAAAATATGGTAATGGTGAGTCAATGTACATAGCATAAATAACACACCATAAGTAGAAATATTTAAATAAATACCAAAATAATTATGAAAAATCCTTTTATTTAGGCCCTATATACAATGAAATATTTACACACAAACAGACCATAATATACTTATAATTTTTTATTTTTTTTATTTTTTTGGCTCAACTAGCCCACTGACTAGCTAATTGAGGGTTTTTAAGAAGATATGGGAAAAGTCCCCTAACTCACACACACCTATATACAATGAAATGGTAGGGATAGCCACACTGTTTGGATGATTTTGGTAGGGTGGGTGAACTCACTATGGCAATTACGGAGAGTCAAAAAACGGCTATCACTATAAGTTGTTCTTTAGTGGGCCTTTTAGCTAGGCCACAAAGGCTATGGTTAAGTATCACGGTGCTTGCCCCTGTGCAGTAGATCACCAAGCTTCTTTGGCTTGGGATCTTGTACTAGAGCATGTGCCCATTTTTGCCTCCCATATGGTTGATTAGAATTATCCTTGAAGTGGTATATGCTCGGTGGTTGTTATGCCCCCTCATTCTCTATTTACCAACATTATTTCTCACTACTAGCAAGGGATATTGTATACAAAAAAGGCATTTTTTCAGACAAGTATTTACATCCCATTCACAAGCAGTAGGTAAGGTTAATTTACATCAAATGCTAGGCTTGACTTGTTTTGATTGTTAGAGGTCCTATAGTCTAAAGTCTTCGCATACAATTGTCACACTACAAGAGGTACTTCACGTTAGGGACGCTCGCAGTGGGATGCTCAAAAGAGAAAATCCACGACGTCACTATAAGTGTCGCTATTCTATTTGTTACATAGCAACATCTATAGCGACGCCCATAGCAACGCTAGCGACACCGACAAGGATAAAAAATAAACCGAGAGCGCCCAAAAACTCACATCTCAGATCTGAGTTGTCGGTGCTCAAGCAAAGAGGTAACCCGCCCTCTCTCTCTCTCTCTCTCTCACACACACACACACACACAAGGAGAGGAAGGAGAGCCAGGTATGCTCCTTCCCTCTCCTCTCTCTCATGTTCCCTTCCCTCTTTCTCTCTCTCTCCCTCTCTCTCTCAGACACACACACACACACACACACACATTGTGTCTTTGAGAGAGAGAGAGAGAGAGAGCATGCATAAACAAAAAACACATACACACACACATGCATAAACAAAGAATGCATACACACACACATTGAGATACGAAGAGAGAGAGAGAGAGAGAGAGAGAGAGAGGAGGAAAAAACAAAGAGAAAGAGAAAGAGGGAGAAAGAGAGAGAGAATAAAAAACAAAAGAGAGCGAGAGGGGGAGAAGACGAAAGAGAGGTAAGGGGAGAAAACAAAGAGAGAGAGATTAGGTTAAACTTTAAATTAGATTACGTTAGATTACATTTAAATCTATGTTTATGTTGAGTTTAAGATTATGTTATATTTAGATTTACATTAGATTAAGATTATGTTAGATTTAAAATTAGGGTAGTATTAAAGATTAACTAGCTATGTTAGATTTAAGTTAGAGTACATTTAGGTTTAGGATTTAAGATTGGATTAGATTTAGGTTTATGTTGAGTTTAGTATTAGATTAGATTTAGATTTAAGATTAACTAGATTAAATTTAGATTTAAGTTAGATTATATTTAGGTTTAGGTTAGATTTAAGATTGTATTAAATTTAGGTTTATTTTGAGTTTAAGATTAGATTAGATCTAGATCTTAGTGCATGTCAATGAGGGGCGCTTTGCCCAAAGAGCAACCACTAGTTACACAACAATATGTATATTCCCATCAGAATATGACACCTTTTAACTCACACACTAACCATATTCAATTAGCCGCAAATCACCACATGTTCAATAAGATTAGATTTTGGATTGAGTTTTTCTAATAGAGTCTACCTTCGGGATTACGGAAAAAAAATTAGACTTAGACGAACGGTTATCCCTCTCTTCCTCTCTACGGATGCGACCTTAAGTTGGAAAGCTTTCAACAACATGATACTCAGATTGGAGGCCAACATTAAAAGTGCTAAGTAATCCCTCGAACAAAGATTTGCTGTGAAGAGATGTTAAGATGTAGTGAATTGCTACAGCTAGAGAAGAGGCAAAGGGGTTTTGTCCACTACATGCACTATCATGTAGACGTTTGCACCTAGGCCTGGCTATGGATGGCGTAAATCCATTTGATCAAAGATCAACATATCACAATGTATGGCCCGTTGTCATCATCAACTACAACATTCCCCTGTGGTTGACTACCAAGAAGGGGCACCTATGGCTAAGCTTGATTGTGCCGGGGCGATATAAAGTGAAGAATATGGATGTGTATAGCTTCAGAGGGTATTGGAAGAGCTACAACAATTGTGGATGGGCATAGAAGGTGGATAAGAGCAGACACACAAGTTGACGAAATGCTTTGATCAGAGGCATTGTAATGTGGACCATGCATGACTATCCTGGACGAACAGAATGCTCAGTTGATTTACACTCAAACTCAAACAATGTAAATCTTTGTTTTTCTCAAGCTGATCTATTGTCATGTGTATACATGTAGGGATTCAAACAAGCGGATATAGAGCATGTGTCACATGTGGACCTATACTGAATGCACATCGAGCTTTTTGGGAAGAGAGCCACCGAGGATGTCTGCACAAGCATGGTTAGAGTTGAAGGAGATGTGTGATGACTGTTTACCCCCAATGATAAAGAGACTCTCTCTATGGTACGAGTTACCATATTGGCCCCGACTCATGATCAATCACTTGCTCGATCCAATGCACATATTCAAGAATGTGGGTAATCTGCTATGGGACCATCTGATTGGTAAGAAACATACTTTGGGAGCCAGGGTTGACTTTAGAAATGTGGACCATATGGAGCAATATTGGCCGCAGACAGCATCCGAGATTGATAAAACTTCCTAAAGTGCCATGGATTTTCACAGGAGCCCAAGAATGAAAACTAAAAGAGACTATTTGATCTATGCGAACCCCCACCGGCGTAATGCACTCGCTCCGAACGTGTTTCACTAAACAAGGAAAGCTTACCGGTTTGAAGTCACACGATTGGCATATGTGTGTCAGAAGGCACGTTCGGAGGGTAGCATGGCAGAAGGTTGGCTGGTATGAGAGTCCCTAGTTTACATTGGAGAGTGGCTAGACGGATTTGATAAAGCCCGAGACACGCTATGGAGAACCATAGATGATGAGCGCATATCTGGGATTGTCATGTGCAATCTCGGTGTTGAGAAGAAGATGACGGAAGATCTAGAGGTTAAAATCAATCAATTTGGCGTGCTTCACAATCCAGTGATGCAAAAGTGGATTTCACAATACGAGGATGCAAAGCAAGAGCAACAAAGGGCACGAATCGAGTGGAGACAGGGAAGACGACCACCGATGCATTATCCGGAGGGTCTGGAGAGCCTATCAACATTCATGAGCTTAATATGGTTGCACAACCAATTGAAAAGCACACAATAATGCGGTGATGAAGTGACTGAGGAGGAGTGGGAGTACTCTTGAGGTTGCACGACCAAGGTAAGTTTACAATGTACGACTAGTGACTTTCTAGATGTTTGAACGGCCACTCATAGTCTTTGTTGGTTGTAGTATAAGTCATACACAATAGCATGGTGTAAAGGTCGACATTTTAGGGTGGAACAAATTGACAAGAAGCATTTTACTCAAGATTGTGGAATCATGGCAAAATTTTAAAAGTCTAGTCGACGAGGGTCCTTTGATGAAGATCCTATGGTGGTGGAACTCACTTACTTTGGCACGGTTCAAGAGATTTTGAGGATTGATTATCGAGGATTTTTTGTTGACTTGTTCAATGTGCAATGGTTAAAGATAAAAATGGAGGGTTGCAACGCTACTATGCACAGAGGAGAGTCTTGGTTCCTTGAAGTGGATTCAACTAAAAAATGGACCGACCTAAGAGACACTTTTGTACTACCCAAGCATCGTCAACAAGTAGGTTATGTGCTTGGAAGCTATCCAATTGTAGAAGTTATGTGCTTGGAAGCTCTCATGTAAGTTATGTGGCTCTAGCAGGTGATATTTCATCGTACAAAGTCTGCATCAAACTGGTGGTACGTCATAGAGGTAGCCCCTCATAGTGCACGAACATATGAGGGCTACCATGTGCCAATCCCAGCGGCATCAATAGAGGAGATTGGAGAAGATGCTCAGTCAGAAGTCGCTTAGGTGGTGCCAGACGAGCATCAAACTGCTACTCTCTATGGGGTGCATGCAAAGGATCTACAAAATGAAATGAGGACATCTGCCTAAACGGAGAGCTCTATATAGATATAGGGAGTTATGTTGAGCTACGCGAGGATGAGAGAGAGACCTCTTAAAGCCATAAACATTGTATTTGACAATTTTGCTCCGTTATTCACGTGGCTATACTTGAGAAATTTAAATTGTGTTTAATCATCATTGCGTTCAATATTAAGATTAAATGTTCATGTGTTTAATGCAGGTATGGATGATGATGAGTTTCTTTCTTCTTTGTCATCCCTACAGAGGCAGTGGTACGAGGATCTTCATCGCGCTGGCACCATCATGTCGTTCTACTCCTTCAACATCTCCCTCTATTTCACAGCATTCAACGCGCTCCAAAGCTTTGGTGTCGACGAGACGATCTTCACACTCGTCTAGGCACCGACGCTCTAGTGGTGGCGGAGGCGATTGTTGTGGGGATGCCGCCATTGATGCCTCGGCACCACCTCGTGTATGATGAGGCTCTTTACCTTCCCCTTATTTTCCCGCCCCACACCACCCATGACATCGCCATCTATGCCAAGTTTTTTGCGGCTATCGGCTGTTCCTAGCTCTACACCATTACCTACTCCTCTGGGAGTCACCCCATACGACACTCCTTGCTTTGGGGCCCAGACTCCAGTGGAGAACCTGACGTCCCTACCCCCATCGACACGCCGCTAGAGAACCCTGTTGGAACACCCAGGTTCACGCATCATAGGCGAGAGGGCTTGCCTTACTTTGTTGACTTCAGCGGTGCATCATCTTGGATGATGACGACAAGAAGGTGATCTCGCGCATGCGCGGTCTTTGCTCTCAAGTGTTTAGACACTACATTCTAAACACCTGGAGTGAAGTACCAAGTGAATTAAAAGACAGAGTCATTAGCATGCTGCATGACGAATCAACACGGGATGACCGCTTCAATGAAGACCTGATGAAGGTTTGAATACACGAATACTGTAAGCACAAGCGTTCTGAAGTGAAAAAAGCAATAAAGCAGGGTGGAACAGACCAGATTGGCTGGCCAAAGAATATTGGAAGAATGCAAAGAAAGCAGTGTACGAGAATCCTGACAAGGTAAGTGGAAGCAACAAAAAGAGGCAGCCAAAGCGCGAGTAGAGGCAAGGAGCTCACACCACTTGGGGAGCAGTGGGTGGGCATCATTTGAGGCCGATATTGTAAGTGTTTTCACATTGCTCTTTAGGTTTGGTATTTACGTCTATTTGTACTTTTAAATTCTAACATAATGGATTCTTTGTATGTTTTGAAAAGTGGTCGATGACAGGACATGACCCCACACCGTACGAGCACGAGTACACAAGGAAATAGGGCTTAAACGCCCTGATGAACATTCCGAGTTCTCATGGCGGCATGGTTAGTATTAGGTTTTACTCTTTTCTATTTGTTGTATTTTTTTGTAAATTATATGTTTATACGTACAAAAAGCTGTCTTATTACTTTTTTTGCAGAATCCAACCGGTACGCCGCTTGGACACGATGAGACGTCTGATTAGATGATGTCAGTCTAGCCATAGCTAGATAGCATTAGTTTCCTTTTATCATAGCATATGTATCAGGAGATGACGTGTATACGTCTTTTTGTACTATTGGAAAACCATGTATATTCTCTCAATAATGACAATGGTGTTGTAACTATTACATTTGCAAAGATTAACAATCAAGTGATTTTGCCTATGATGTGTACAATTGTCATTGATTTATTTTCATCAATTTACTTTTGTTAGGTTTTTATCTTTATTCCGCAAACAATACTATGGATGATGGAGTTAATGGTTATATTGTCTTGTGGTGACTACTTTGGGTCTATACCTAAGCTTGCACTTTCTTTTAAAGGTGAATCTAGGCTGATCTTGAATTCATTTAGGTTTACTCTATTATTGAAACATTCAATATGGTTGATGGGTGAATGCCCTATCACCAAAATGTTTTACTCTCGGGCGTCGCTATATAAGGCTCTGCAACGTCGCTATAAGCGTCGCTATAGGTAGCTTGTAAGCGTCGCTATTAGCGTTGCTATATAGAAATGGCTATAGCGACACATATAGAGACGATTATAGCAACGCTCATAGCGACGTTCTCATATCAACTTTATTAACGACGGTCTTAGCGACACTGGGGAGTATCTTTATTTTGCAAACAATACTATGGATGATGGAGTTAATGGTAATATTGTTTTGTAAGTGACTACTTTGGGTCTATACCTAAGCTTGCACTTTCTTTCAAAGGTGAATCTGGGCTTATCCTGGATCATTTGGGTTTACTCTATCATTGAAACATTCAATATGGTTGATGGGTGAATGCCCTACCACCAAAATGTTTTACTCTCGGGCATTGCATAAGCGTCGCTATATAAAGCTTTGCAATGTCGCTATAAGTGTTGCTATAAGCATCGCTATAGGTAGCCTATAAGCGTTGCTATATGCGTCACTATATAGCGACTGCTATAGCGATGCATATAGCGACGCTCATAGCGACGTTCCCGTATCAACGCTATTAGTGATGGTCTTAGCGACGCCGGAGAGTATAAAAACCCAATGTATTTCGTCGTTATGAACATCACAAGTGCACACAACCTCTTGTAGTGTCAATTCCACCTCACGCAATTCATATCACCTTGATAGGCCCATAAAGAATTATTTAAAGAAGGTCGGATATCACTATTATGGACCTATGACGAGGTCCTTTTGAAGAAATGGTATGTACACTTTAACCCCCTAAAATTTTACCGACCAAGGTATGTCTTCTAAGATCACAACAAAAGGACTCTAGCTACTGTGCTATTGAGTACAATAAGAAGTCATGCTTAAGATTTTTTCTAGCTACACTATGTGACCAAAAACCAATCTGCATCCCTTTTTGTAGCTATTTTGTGTAATAGCCATCATGTCATGCTATGAAACCCTTTTGCTTTGGGTCTTGTCTCCACAACTTATATACTTCTTGCTCTTTGAGTGGTTTTTGGAACACTTCGGATAAGGAAGTTTCATATATACAATTGCTTTCCTTATTGACAACTACATCCATGCACCCTGGGAGCCTCCACTATTAGAAAACCCTCCATGTCATGTGCACTCAAGAAGGATCTAAATAACTCCGCTTCATGTACATATTTTCATAAATTAAATGATCCCTCTTCCTTTTAAGATCTTAATATTTTTTCCAAGAGTGATTTTTAGAAGCCCTTCTATCGATGTAAACTTGTAGCTTTTCTAAAATTAAAAGACTCTCTTGATGAGCTCACATGATACATAGTTACATATTTCAAGGTGGAATCAAAGCTACACCTTGCCATTACAATTGCCTTTGTATCTTGGGATGGAAGCACATTGACATAGTATGTTATCTAACTTATACAAAGAGGTACTTTTGATAGCATATATCAAATGGATTTTATGTGACGTAGAAATATTTGGAAATGAAAACATAGTCACATATCATTTTAAGTAGTAAGTTCAATGATAAAGACATACTCAAGTTTGCATGCATGGCATCATTGATCCACCTCTTTCAAGAAACATCTACTCCTATTCACGGGAGCAAAGCGAACCCCGAACCCCGACGGCCTCTAAAACACCAGGGACCGAATGGCACGCCTCGAGCCTGTCATGGTAAAGCAAACAGGGGGCACCACCTAGCTTTAGCGGCTAGGACGCAAACAAAACACCACCATAACAAAATTTTCATCCAAGAGAGATGGATGCTTGGGAGTAATGATGAAGAGGAAAGGGGATGAGATCAAGAGAGAGAGAGAGAGAGAGAGAGAGAGAGAGAGAGTGAGGGAGGGGGTATAGCGGCTTAGTACTTAGGCACCACAAAAGGATGGCGAATCCGCACACCCTTCACACATACACAAGCTCACTCCAAACACAAGACTAGGTGGCGATTCCGCACACCTCACATGGGCAAAACATTGCAAGAAAACATACTCACAAAACCTCAAGCTTTATTTAGAGAATAAGGCGATGAAATGGGGAGCATAGGGTAGGGGAATGAGAAGGGAGAGAGTGGTAGAGCACATGGCAGATAGGTGGGAGTTGATGGAGAAGACTCGCACGAGGGTTATGGCCATCATCCTTCATTTAGTTGCCCTTCATCTTCCATAGCCAAGGGTGTAGAGGTCATGCTCAAGACAAGCATGGTGATTGCGGTGATGGTGATGGTGTGGGTGTGTGTGTGTGCACTAGGCACACACAGTGCATAGTGTGTTCTTTGGTGATGTTGTGTGTTTTGTGTGATGGTGACCCCTCTTTATATAGGGGAGGAGGGGGGAGAAATTATAGAATTTAGAAATGAAGAAATCATTATCTACATAGGCCATGTGACTGTGGGCCCCACTTGTCTGGCTGTGTGTATATGTGCTAGAACAGCAGTCTCATGAGAGAGAGACTAAGAGAGAGAGATGGGTTGATGAAAAAAAGTGAGAGGTGACATGGAGAATAAAGTAATTACAAGAGGGGAGAGAGGGGAGTGTGTTCAGAGGTGAATCTGTGTGCAGATGTGTGTGAACACAAGAAAAATCAGGTAACCACCGTGTGGGGATGGGTCTGTGGGCACCTTTTTCAGTGAAACTGAGTGTGTGTGAGTGTGGGGGAGGTTATTTAGCTACAAGACAAGAGACATGGCGCCCTTTAGAGAGAGAGGGGGGTATTTGGGTCATGGGATATGATAGGAGAGAGAAAGGGGGGGTGGGGTATACTATTTTGGAAGATAGCATAAGTTGCATGTGAGTTAGGGTGCATTATTGGTGAGCTAGAATGCATTATTGGTGAGAGGTGGGGTAGCTTGAAGGGAGAGATAAAGGAGAAAGGACAAGGGGAAGAGAGAGGTGGTTGACCTTTTGAGTGGAGGAGAGGAAAAGGGACACACAGCTTGGCAACAGTGAAGAAAAAGGAGGCAAGGTGGGGATGGGCTGCCCCGCAGGCATGAGGTGGCCTATTTTACCTTTCTCATATATTTACATAATCATACTTTATTTTTTTCTTACTTTTTCCAATGCCTTTTATCACTCCCTCCCTAAGAGGGGGTTTTCATGGGGTGGGGACGAGAGAAGAGGGGTATGGGAGCTTGGCTTGTGAAAAGCCCCCATCACTATGTGTGGGCACCACCCTATGTTTTGAGAACACTATGGAAGAATGCGGGAGAGTAGAAAAAGCTCGTGCCTTTCAAAAAAGATAACCCTTCGCTTTCAACGTGGCCATCCTATGCTAGGCTAGCAAAGCTTGTGCACTCCATGTTGACAACAACAATACAAACACCATGCGGATGTAGAAGACAAAGAAGAGAGTGTTGAGTATGGATCTCTCTCTCTCTCTCTCTCTCTCTCTCTCTCTCTCTCCCCCCCCCCCCCCCCCGCAGTAGCCTAGCCACTTGCTATGCATTTTTAGTCAATGCCTTCACGCTTATGATCTAATATTTTGTAGCTAGATGGAGGTCATCCAATGTGAATTTATTCCCCCTTCAATTATTAATTTTCATACAAAGGAAGATTTCTACATCCAATATGGGCTTGACACCGAAGTCAGGGTCCCAAGGCTATGGAAGGATGTTGATGTCTCCAAGATAGAATGAATGTCAATCTTCACACACTCAAGAGATGTAGGTTCTTATAGGGTCAAGTGCAATAGCATTCAACCAGAGAAGCTCTAAGACCTTTTGGTGTTTTACAACAAGGTCTACTCTAAAACGACGTATGAATATGGAGGTCAATGTTTCCTTTTCTATAGCATACATCTTATGAGAGAGAGAGAGAGAGAGAGAGAGAGAGAGAGAGAGAGAGAGAGAGAGAGAGAGAGAGAGAGAGAGAGAGAGAGAGAGAGAGAGAGAGAGAGAGAGAGAGATCTCCTTGAATGGTAGTTCATAGTCTAAAACTTGGCTTGAGAATTGAAGCATTTGTCGTGCGACACTTGAAGATCTCCCTTGAAACTTAAGCCGTAACTTCTTTTAAGCCCAAAGTTTTGAAGGCTTTGATGCCTTTTAGAGGGCCATGAAAACCACATGCTCAAAACCACCCAGCCATCCTATATATGGGCCCTTGGCCCTAGCTATATATAGACCCCTTAACCACATGATTATCTTGCCCCTTAGACCGACATTACTGCCCCCTTGGAGAATTGTTTTCATCCTCAAAATCAAAAAGGGTGATATCATTGTAAGAATACCAATTTTTTATATAGTGGTACACCTAATGTGTCCAACTATTCATTCGACGGACACACAATTCAAGTGGAGGCTCAATGAAATCATGGAAAACATCTTGAATTTCACATTTTTGTCCTGTTGGCAACCATTTGTGTAGCCGGATTATATCCAAAATTAATGTGTAGATTCTATTTAGAATTCACTTGAGTATTTTAATGAGGTTATTACAACTAATATGTGACTAAATGACTGACCATTTTCTAGACTTTCTAAGAGGTATTGGAACATGTTAAAATACTTCTTCTCAACTTTCCATGGAAATGCCATGCTGACATATCTCATCAACACAGATTAAGTCCTCCACTTGCTGACATATCTCCTCAACACAGATTAAGTCCTCCACTTGCTGACATATCTCCTCAGCACATATTAAGTCCTTGAACTGTTGTCATTTTTCATCATTAGCAACCTCACCATAATTGGTGATTGAGGTTGAAACCTTGACATAAACATGTAGGGACTAAACCTAGTTGCAACATGCTTTGCATCAAGATAAGCAACTCCAAACTAAAGAAACATCTTTCCAATTGGATTGCTTCTTGCTAACTTACACTCTTAGAGTATCCTATAGCACTAGATTAAAACTTGCAAGCTGCCTAAATATCTTTGGATGGATGGCAATAATAATATTGAGTTGTTGCTCCCTGACTATTTATAGATAATCCTCCAAAAATGATGGTAAACTTGTGTCATGATTACTCCCAACACTCCTGAGTAATCCATATAATTGATACAGATTATGAACAATTGATTTGGTTAAATTTAGAGATTGAGTATTGAACTAAATAAACTTACAAATTTATGTCAACTTATTTGCGAGTTTCCACTTCCTATGGTGGTTGATAGATCCACAAGAATCTCATAGCGCTACTGCACCTGGGGAACAAAATTCTTCATAAGCTATCAATTGCATGACATTGCATGCCACTCCAAATCTGCCTTTGCTAAGCACTAGGGCCCATAGCACCTAGTGTGCATGTATTTAGCAAAAATTGTTTTAAACCTCCAATTTTATGACTATTGTTGCCAATTGTTATGGCAGAGATTATGTTCATAGTATCCGTAGAAGAGGTGGGAATACAATGGGTTAATAGGTCTACAAAAGAAAAAACTTCCCAATGCAATTAATTAAAATCCTTGCTAAAATAGTTGGACTATAATAAAATGTGAAAATTAATCACGTACCAAAAACAAGAAATTTTCATTAACAATACTAGCCTTGAATTTCCAGTAATAACTGAAATTGTTCTTGACACTACATGCTCAAAATGGTTTGAGTAACAGATTTGACTAGCACCTATGGACTCTGTTGCAACACATAATTAGAGAAAAAGGTTCCAATGTCAATCTTAGAGACTTAGTGAAGATATATAAATATAAAATGGATAACATTGGGTATTGCCTTGGCAATCCAAACCCCTTTCGCTAGATTTTTTAAATGCAAATTCCTTAGTTAGATTCTCCAAGAAACTTCTTAAACTATTAGTTAATTGAGATGAACATTCTATCATGATACCAATGGTGATTGTAAGAAACTTGGTAAAGTGAACTTAGCTACTACCCCTTGACAATTAAAAACCTATATACTTGAAAGTACAAGTGTGAAGAGGCCAATCAGGGACTATCAACACTAATGGAGTGATTTTTTATTAGCAGGTCCATGCCCTTAAAAATACCACTTATATAGCTACAATCAGTGCTATAGATGAAACATGAGATTCTCTCAAGTTGGAATCTTAGTTACAACTAGATTGTAAAACAATCATATCTCCCTATTAGCAGAAGACAAAGATTTCCAACACCAAAAATAAGGTAGCCATATTGAAATTTCTTTGGGTTTAAAAGAAAGGGATTACTTGCCTTGAGGTTCTCTTAGCAGATTCAAGAGTTCCCATGAATTAGTTACTTTATAGAGAGTCCATGCTTGTATACTAAATATGAAAACCATCATTTGTAGTGCATGCATTGTGTGCATAGAACCGATGATAGACAATGCCCGCAATCAAATGAGACAAATAAAAGCAAATATACCATCCTTAGTTGTTATTGAGTAAAAGGTTAAAGCTATGTGTAACCACTACCACAACATCAACATGACAATCATCAATGAAAAGCATTGAAACAAACAAGATCTTACCTTGTCTTACAGAATCAGGTGATTATAGTGCATGTGGAGACCATGTCCAGTTGAACCAATTGGGAGCAATAGCAAGCTTCAAATCTACATTTCATTTAGCTACTATGGTAAGGTCCTTTTTTCCTTTGCCTAGGTGTACAACAATATCTTCCCATATTGTCTATTTGAGATGAAATGTTGTAGTTGATAGGGGAGAATTAGGTGGCAATAGTGCCTGGGGAGACTGTCTCAAGGAAGACCACTCAACTTTCTCAATTTCTACAACTCGAGGGTGTCACTTAATAACTATGTGACTATCACGTGAGTGTAGCAAAAGGGTTATTCGGTTTCATTTTTCTCACATTTTCACATACAAAAGGGTATCAGAAAATGAAATTAAGAAGAAAATTTACAGACTGAATAGAAGAAGGGTGTACTTTATTTGTCAAAAATTCAGAGGTAAGGAATTTTAAAAATAGTCCATTGAACACACATGATGTACATAATCTACACATAGTGAACCCCCCAAGATCTACACCAAGATGGACTTTGAATATGTGTCATGATAGGTTGCACTCAACCTCGATGTGTAGTTGTAGTGAGTGTTGCAAAAAGAGCGAATGAAGAAATGGAGTGCCAACTTGGAGATGGTTCGCTATGCTATCTGTTTTAAAAAAGTTACCGGATCAAATACTGCCAAAAAGTAAATGTTTGATGGTGTTTTGTTGTGGGAAACATTGATGAGGTTGACCTTGATCAACAAAATGCAATTATCATGAATGAAGCACACGAGAGGTCTCTTCACACGAATGTTTTCATTGGGATATATGACGCCAAGATTTCACGATCATTGTAACTTTCGTGAAACTGAATGCTCATAAGTTTAAGGTAAGTATTAATTTTGGGTAGATCAAGTCTAAGGTGTACAATAGTGACATGGGGATGGATGCCCTCGCAGAGCTCCTTGAGGCAGCCATTCCTTTTCTATAAGAATTTTAAGCTTACACATTGTATTGGGCTTCCCTCTAAAGTGCATCATTTTGTTGCTTTCAAAACATTGACCAAGGTTAATGCCTACTTCAACCTTCTAAGAACTATATCCCCATCAGTTTCACATATTTTTCTTTAGCTATATTAATTTTTTCACACATTTTGTTTAATAAAACGTATTTTCTAGAAGCTGATGCTAATCATCCTTTTGTCACATCATTCTTGCGGGCTTCCAATGGGGGAAGTTTCCATATGTTTTTGTGCAAGCAATTCATGTAGCTACTAAAAGTTTGGATGCCCAACTAATCATTTAGGTACATCTTACTTTGACATTAAGGAATTGAAGACCGTTCTTTTGATTTTTCATACTTTGTTGTCTTATTTAGCATGAGCACCCTCCACAAGATGTTGAGACTTGTGTCCATCGTTCTTGTCGGGATGGGAAGAGTGAGTACCTTCTTACATCGGAGAAGTCCATTGATAATTTTTCTAGGCGTGCTTATGTTTCCCAATTGGACAAAGTGATATGGAGTGTTGTCATGCATTAGGAAGATAATGGGGTCTAGGAGGGCCTTTTTATTTTGCAGTTTAAGGGAGTCAAACCTCTAGTTTAAGAAAGTAATTAAAAGACGACGTTTGAATTCAAACAGGCGAAACGGCTCGATTATTTGAATTCGAATTTCCCTCCCAAAATGGAATTTAAAATCTAGAGGGCAAAACCACATCATAGAGTATATCTATGGAAAGAGATCGACACGTAGATTGCAGATCTATGATCTCTGCTCAAATGAAAGATCATATGTACGAGCTATGGAAGGCCAAAAATCATAGAATTTTCCGCCTCCTTTTTGGGGGGAACCGTGCATCCTGACCACTCTTACACATCTCTTAGACACCCACCATTCTTGCACGCATGGCATACACCTATTCATCAAATTGTTAATCACCTCCATAAGCTCATGGCAAATAAAGAGGCCCTCCTTGACCCCGTCCTCTTCCTAATATTTTTGTGTGTGGCTCTATATGCAAGCCTTCTCATGGTTTCATAGTGGCTCAAATTTATGTGGGTTTACATGGGTCATTGGTTTCATTGCTTATAATGGTAGGCAAGATTAATGGTGTGTCTGTACTCTTTTATGACCGCATGAAAGAATATATGATATCCGCCAATAAGCGCAACGCTGTGTTAGAGTTTGAAATGATATCTACTGCAGATCTTCTTGCAAAAGCTCTTGCAAGGATTGTGGTGAGTAAATGTGTCCTTCTGTTCCTTATTTGTTTACACATCTAGGAAAACAATATCATTATATATATTTTTTCTTCTCTTTCATGGGGTCTTATTGATGTTAAGAAGAACTCATTGCTAACAAGTCAATCTAAGTTTACTACAATGATTCTTCAATCTGAAAGACCTTTATACACACTAAGATATAGGAGATTGACGAAAGATGTTTGTGGAAAAAAAACTTCAATTTACTTACATGCTTCGTCTCATACTTGATGAAATGTGTAAACCCTTGTATGATTATAGCTATGCCTTCAATTCCTTGAAAAGATCATTGCCAGAGGATGTTGTTAAAAAATTCAAAAGCATGTCTCTAACCATGGATGGCCTTGATGTTGTTTTTGACATCCCCTAAGAAGACATTTCTTTCAGGTGTATAGCTAGCTAGCCCTATTTTCATAAGCTTTGTGAGGTTGCAAGCCAATGGTAGGTGGTGATGTCATTCCTTATTCAGAAAAAACTATTTCAAGAGAAGACAGAACGTGACGGTGCTCCTTAACCTATTGCATCTCCATGCATGCAAGGTGCTTCAAGACATCTAGCTATGGACCTTTTCTCTTAATCTACACCTTTTTCACACCCTGCAATTGTTAGTGTCAACAACATCAAGCTCATGTTTATCTTAGCATAACCAGGAAGAAAAGAAACACTTTTAAGGTCATCTCCTTGCTATCATTGTCAAGTGACACAAGAAATAACTTGTTTGATGTCCCCCAAAGCACATTAAGTATGCTACTTGTGATAAAATTAATTGGAGGATCATTTACGATGTGTTAGTGAGTTGTTTCCTTTTGGACCACATCTAGTTACATGGTGTCTTTAAAATGTTTCTTATAACTGCACCTATTCAATGTTTGTGATGGTTGAAAGCTAGATTTATGGACATGGACCTTAGCTACATGCTCGAAGCATGTAGAATTGCTCTCAATTGAATGATCTCTCTCTCTCTCTCTCTCCACGTCTCCATTTGCTTCTCTTTCAATGATTATAATGGCAAGCGTCAGCAATGCTGGAAGATGCAAAGATTGGAAGGTGTCTCTGTCCCTCGCTTTGTCTCTCTCTCTCTCTCTCTCTCTCTCTCTCTCTCTCTCTCTCTCTCTCTCTCTCTCTCTCTCTCTCTCCCTTCATTAGATACATTGTAGGGAGGTGATAGTTCTCTCTCCAGGTCATCATTGACGACGTTGACGATTGGACATCTACTTGCTCTTGTACCCAACTCTATCTCCATGTACTTACCTCCATTGCCAGTGATACTGTATTGAGGCTATACGTGCGCTACAATTTTCTCAGAAATGAGTAGGGATTCTCCTTTGCAGCCTTAGATAAATACCACTTTCTATCACTAGAGATGCATAAGCTTATGTTGTACTGCAAGCATCTATTGTATATAGGAGCACAATCTAGTATGCACTATGTTTATGTCTAGTGTTTCTAAAAAATGGGATGTTATAGATGGGATTCAACAATGGAAAATTGTTTGCACTCAAAGTTTGTTCATTCGTTGGGCTTCTATGAGACAAATGGGATCATATACATGGGATATAAACAAGATTTCTAGTAATGTATTAACCAATCGCTAGCTCATTTGAAAAGTTTCATCGAATTAAAAAAAACCTTTTTCTTCCCTAAAGTTGAGGAGGGAGAGAGAGTGTGATATGGAAGAGCTTTAAGAGATGATTATAGAGTGAGAATGTTCTCTAAGGTTTAAAGAGGCAATAATGAGTGTGCGTGTCTCCGTTAACCCCATCAATGAATGATAATTTGACATGTATTGGTGAGGAAATTCAAGATAATTTTTTTAGATAAGGGTTGTTGGAGAACCACACCTTGCTTGGAAATGCTTTGGTCAAGTATGCCAAATTTTTCTTCACCAAAGCAAAAGCAGTACTTACGATGGTGCTTGTCTAATCTTGCTCCTTTCTTAGTTAGCACCTTAGAGAGCATAAATGTTAAACTAAGGCATCTTGTATTTCCACCAAAAGTTTACAATTTCTTGAAGATCAAGCTAACTAAAGCACAATACAACAAGCTTATGGCCATGTATACATCACATTTACAACTATCCAATTACAAGGCAGCTTAAAAAAGTTGTTTACATAATTTAAATATGTATATAAGATGTTTCTTTGTTTTTGTAGTGGCAAGACTCTCTCTTCGGCTGTGGCTACTACAGGGAAAAATGAATTATTGATGTTATTCCATTTTAAAGTGATTTCAAAAGTTCTTAATGAAGGAATTTATTCTCATTCCCATGGTAAATGTACATTTAAGGATGTATAAATTTAGATGAAACTTATAGACAAGCATTTACATCCCATTCACAAGCAATATGTATGATTCTTTTACATCAAAGGCTAGGCATGACTATTTTTTATTGCAAGAGGTCCTACAAGTCTAAAGTCTTTTTATACACTTGTCTATGCCACATCGTGCAACTCATATCACCCTGATAGGCCCATGAAGAATTATTTATAGAAGGTTGCATATCACTATTATGGACCTATGAAGAGGTCCTTTTCAAGAAATGGCGTGTGCACTTTAACCCCCATAACTTTTACCAACCAAGGCCTGTGTTTTAAGATCTCGACAAAAGGAAAGGACTCTAGCTACCTCGCCATTAAGTAGAATAACAAGTCATGCTAAAGCCTTTTTTGAGCTACACTATGTGACTAAGAACCTGCTAGAAGCTGGACACACCCCACGACATCTAACCACTGGAGGACTATTATTTTTTGTAATTATTCATTCATTGAGGAAAACCTGATTTTTCACCTTGTAATTATTGGGACTTACAGAAGTTTCCAGATTGTATCCCAGTGATAGCTAGATTGAGTAGATGGTTGATTTTGGAACTTTAGGGTTTGAGAAATTGTAAGGTATATATACCACTTTTTGACCTTAATGAAAGACCTTTTGTCATTTTAAACAAGTTTGAAGTCTGTGAGTGAGCGTACTGTGTAAGAGAGAGTGTGAGCTTCATCTTGACGTTACGTGTGCTCCGAAGGTCGGAATCGAGTGCGGAGAAGTGCAGTGTGTTACCCCCGACTAGAGCTATGCGTCGATACCAACATTGCGCGCATACGGTCCGGCTTTGTGAGCTCCTTCTACGAGCTTCATCGGTTGTTTGGGTAAGCATACGTTGTCCGATTTTGCATTGCAGCATATCCACGCGTTCACATTGAGTAGAACTACACATTAGGCACTTTAGATTTTGGAAACGAAGACCTGCAGATTTCGGCCAGACATCCTACGTGTTTCTACACCAAGTGTTTTGGGTCGGGATTTTGGTTCATAGACCTGAGGGAGAGCGACCTATTGGTATTAGTAGGGTCTCCTTCAAGTTCTATGGTGTTTCGAGATTGTTTGATGGGTGTTCGGGTCTAGGAAACGTTGTAGGAAGTTTCCTCTTTTGCACTCTTGAAGGCTGTGACTTAGACAATTGGTAGAGACCTCTGTAGGAATTCGGTCGAGTGTAGGTTGACACCTTATGCTTGCTTCCATGCGCTTGCGGGTCGAGCTTCGTCCTTAGATGACATTACATGTTAGGTGAGTTCTCGCTGTGCTGACGTCCGTCGCGGCGTATCCGTCCAACATTGGCGCCGCTGCCTGGGACGAAAACCTTAGGTAGGTGACCGAGACTAATCCTTGAGGATTGGGATTTTTGGCTTGCCAAGAGTCTCGCTTTACATGTAGATAGGATCAGAGGGTGGAGGACTCTCTAGGTCTTAGAGGGAGTCTAGGAAGCGTGTGTCTGGCTCAGATCCTTCTACTTAGGTAGATGAGGTTGACTTAGGTAGTTTTAGGTAGTAGTCGAGTTCTAGAGTAGGAGTTGGAGTGGTAGAAGCGGTGAGAGGAGAGCTTGAGAGTCCGGAGAGGCCAAAAAGAAACCAAAAACACCATTATCACCATTTCACATGATAGGTAGGAGTAGAGTAAGTAGGACATCATGATTCAAGATCTAGAGCATTTCATGCATGTACACTTGCTTGGTAGAATCATTACAAGTTTGTAAAAGACGCAAAAAGATGCAAAAGTGTGTTTGAAAGCCTAATTGAAGTTCAAAAGTTACTGTGAGTGTTTCTGATAGATCTACAGAGCATCAGGAGCATTCCTGCCAGAAAAAACTTTAATTTTAAGCCAGGAGACATCCTACGCATAGGATGTCTACAAGCCAAGCTGGGAGGAATTTTGGGATTTTGAGTTGACCAGTGTGTTCAGGAGGTAGGGTTTACCCTAATTTCAATTGGAAAGTGGAAATTTGGCCATATCTTGACAGAATAAGGCCAAATAGACTGAAATTGCCAGACATCCTACCCAAATAGTGCCAAAACATTATTTTGAGACCAAAACCATAAGATGGCTGCATGAACATGTCTTGCATGATATATTGAGTGACTGAAAGGGGTTTCATCTCATTTGGGTAAGAAAATTGGGTTCAAAGCGGACTTTAGCACTTTTGACTAAAAAAGAAAAAACAACTGAAATTTGGGACTTTTGACATCCAAAACAAAATCTAAGAATACCACTAGGTTACTGACATCAAAGGGAAGCTGTGGGACAAATCTGGGGTCAAACACGCCAAAAAGACATCCTACGCGTAGGATGTCTTCTGAGTGATTTTGGACTCCAAACTGAATTCTGAGTATACCAAAGTGATCAGCAACTCAAGGGGAGCCTGGGTTTTGAGTTTGAAGCCATTCTGATGAAAAAGACGTCCTACGCATAGGATGTCTAATGCAAGAAATTGAAGCTAGACTTTGACTTTGAGCATAGTAAGGTGTTATATAGCCTAAGGCAAGCCTCCTAGTCAATTTTGGTCCAATTTGGAGTTGATTAGACTGACCACTACCATCAACAGGCCATCGGAATAGATTTCTGACTCTTTGACCAGCTAATAGGTGTCCAAATCAAAAAGTAAAAGAAGCTGTAAGCTCAACACAACAAGAGGAAAGAACAGTGCAAAAATCTAGGCAAAACACAGAAGGAGACATCCTACGCGTAGGATGTCTATTGGGGCATACTGCAAAGAAAATTTGACCTGGCATAGACAATGAGGTTCCATTTGGCTTAAGGGTTCCAGAACTTCTTTCAGGACCTTGTTTGCCCATTTGAAGAAGCAAAGACTGAATTCAGACTTTTTCACGTAAATTGACCAACATCTGAGGGAAGTACTATTTCAGATTAGCAAACCTAATCCAGAACATCAGCAATGTATAAAATACAGTAGTGGTTGAGATTAACTCTCCAGTTATACCAATCATTACTAAGATAACCTCTAGCAGATAAATGATTTGATTCTATTGCCGAAATTAAAACATTTGTGTACAGGTATATTTAGCAACAAAACAAGAAGTTGTGCAGAAACTGATCCATTGCCAGGTGAGTGGTTGAATTTGCGATAAATTGCATTGATAAGTTTGATGAATTTAAGATCAGGAAGATACATTGTTAGAGACCAAAAAGTGGCAGGTGACCAAAGTAGCTTAGTGTCCACTGAAGAGAGTGTAACTGAAGCAAGGCTAGATCCGCTAGCACCGATTATTGAGGAAGGTAGTGATACTGACACTTCGTCAGACAAATCTTTCTTCATGATGGGTAGTCAACAGCCAGGAGGTTTCACCTATGATGGACCTATGTGAGGAGGAAGCACCTCCCAAAATCCTTTGAATGATTCTAGGCTCACGGTGATCTTCTTAGAGGGAATAAACTCGAGAGGAGCCCTAGTCTATTCTGACTATCGAGGCTGCAAGTGCATTTGTATCGAAGAGAGGCCAGCTCAAAGATTGGAGATAATCCGAGTGTATGATGATGGAGATAGATTCCAAGACGAAAAGGGGAACCACTATTTAATAGTTAGTAACTCTGAAGATTACAACAGATATGGAGATAACGTGGCTAAAGGGAAAATGGTTTCAGAAACTCAAGAACCGCCACCAAACATTGATCGGCCCGGAGCTATTTTTATGTATGATAAGAAAACAACCAGGGTTCTAACTTATAATGAGAATGTGGGAATCTACAAACAAGAGAGCGAGGGTATAGTCTCTTACTTTCGCAGCAAAGAACCATACGTAAACGAATTAAGCAAAGACAAGATTCTTTACTTATTCTCTTATGAAACTGCTGTTTTTGTTGATAGATACGGGCGAGAACACCAACGTATTCTCCTAGAGGAAGTAGAAAGAGAAACAGGTCCAGGAGCATCAGCATATGCCCCTGAGGAAGTGCCAAGAGCCGCCCACACCCCAAGCAAGTCAACAAATCCTTTTCAGATGAGTATGACACTACCTCACATTCCACCCGACCGCAAGCATTCAACAACCAAGACCAACCAGCAAACCAGCTATCATTGCAGGCATGGCTTTGACAGAGTGCAACAATGGAACCAGACCAAAACCGAGATGGTTATCAAGCCGCACGAGGGCTCAAGGATTTGCAAGAACCACCACTCTATTCAAGGTATCAAGCAGAGAGTAAGCCAAAGACACAAGGGTCGATAGAGCCTGGAGGACCACCCATAGAACGAGTTCGCAGAGAAGAACCACCTCCAGCAAGAACCGTTAGAAATTATGGCTTAGGAGCACCATTGGGAGAGGAACCAGCCTATTACAGAAGGCCTGAGGATGTGTATCGACTGGGATGGGGTGATCCAATGATGAGGTTTGTAGACCATCATAGAATTAGACCTTATCAAGTGCAAAAATGGGTAAACAAGAAATACACAGGAAGCGGAGACCCAAGAGATCATGTAGCAGCCTTTGTGCGTGTAATTAGAGCTGAAGAGGTGTTATATTTTCCCACCCAATTTGCAGGGTTTGGACTAACCCTAGAGGATGATGGTGCCACTTGGTTTGACTCTATAGAGCGTAGAGACTTTGAGTCGATGGAGGAGGTGTTTGATGAGTTTATTGAGGAATTCTCTCAAAGGGGAATTACTGTCTCACAAATCCATAAATTCAAACAAAAAGATGGAGAATCTGTACGAAAGGCAGCCCTAAGACTAAAAAGATATGTTAAGTTATGTCCTGTTGAAGAACTGCCAACTCAGTCCAGACTTATGCTGATATTCATCCAAGGACTAAGGAATGCAGATCTCCAGAAAGACTTACATATGGAAAGGAGCACGTCGTTGAATGAGTTGACCAAGGAGGCTCTGTACCTTGTGGACAATTGTGCGGTCTACAAAGAAGGGGAGTTCAAGGATCTTGATGACGATTCGTCTTCACAGAAAAGTGGAAGCAAGTCTTCTAAGACAGCACCGAAAGGAGAAGTAACGGTAAACCAGGAGCAGCTTGTAGATGAAGTGCTAAAAAGGATCAGCTTGTACACCAAAACCCAGGCTAAACAGCCCAAGTGGTGTGCTATTAAACAAAAATGGACAAACCATGGGACCGAGGAATGTTATTATAACAAGGGATGTGTGACAGAGAGACCTTATGCTCCCCAAGCTCCAGTAGCTTCCCCTCAAGTTCCACCGATGCCTAAATATCAAGCAGGAAACTTACCAGGACCTGTAGGTGTAGAAAGACCACAACTGGTGTTGGGGCAACAACCACCCCTACCAGGATTACGACCAGTTGGTATAAGATACACACCAACAGTAACTGAATCAGAGGAAAAGGCTTTGGTGCCTATGCATGCGTATTATGAAGATCCCAATGGATATGTGGAAAACCCTGTCTATTATCCACCGGAAGAACCCTCGATGCCAGAACCATGGAGCATGATAGGGAATCAAGGGCCACCAACTACTGCACAGGCCGCAGGAGAAGGAAGATATAGCCTAGATGAACGACAGTGATGTTCATAGCCAATGGAGGCATGGGCGGATAGAGACATGCTTACCAACAAAGAGGGGCTCAAGGAGCACCTCAACAACCCAAGGGACCCTGTTACAAGTGTGGTGGAGACCATTGGCTGAGAGACTGTCCTCATGATGAAATCATTAGAGTCAATGCGTATTGCTTAGAATGTGGAATTACTCATTTGATTCCCGATTGCCTCAAAAAACCGAACAAAGGAGCAAAAACCACCTTGAACATTTTAGAAACAGTACCTTCCAGTGGAGGATCGGAAAATGAGACAATCATACCTATTCAGGCGGTAACACGGGCCCAAGCCCAAAGAAGGACGAACGAACCCATGGTTGAAGAACCAAAAACCAATGCCCAAAGTTCAGAAACGAAAAATCAGAGAAGCACTTGGAAAGCTAGAAAGGCGTGTAGGAAGGCCAAGAAGGAACGAGAGCAAATAGCCCTATCTGAGGAGTTGAAACATACAAAGAACAGATTGGAGCGGTTAGAGGATCTAGCTAGCTTAAGCTCACACACCACAACAATCATAGCACCCAAGGAAATAGCAGAGCCCAAAAGTGCAGGATTAGGAAGATCTGTACTGGCAGACAAGGTAAACGAGCAATTGGATGCGCTTCTAAAAGCTTATGAAGCTCGACTTAAAAAGAACCAAACCCAGGAGCAAAGGTGGATGACTTATCCATATGCAGAAATAGAAAAACAGAGGTTGGATATGTGTAAAAAGATGATCGAGACGACTCAATCATTGATGGAAGACCCGCTAGGTAAACCGCCAAATTGTCATGAAGCACCAACTCCAACCCCTATCCAACCAACATTAGAGAAACATGAGGAAACAAAGGAAAGACTCACTAATGACTATGAGTCCAGAGGAGATCCTATGATAGTGCCAAATACCACCGATGGGGCAAGTGACGGGTTCCAACCTAAAATATTGGCAGAAAAGGGTAAGGATTGTAAAGGTCTAGATGATCTGTGGAAGCAAATCCGTGAGGCCAACGAGGCTAGTAGGATGAGTAACCACCTGAATAGCGCGAGAAAAGAAAAGAATGTGATCTTACCTCCTATTGAAGAATTTGAGGCAACGTCACAAATGAACTTTGAGATACATTCACAAGGGGGAGATCAAGGATCAATTAGTTCAGGGCACAGCCAACCAGACTCTTTGAGAACTTTACCCTCTTACCTAGGAGAGTACGAAGCTAAGTCGGAAGTGAGAGCAATCCCATTTCAAAGAATTTATTATAACAAGGTGATGGATTCGCAAGGATTGATTGAGTTGTTATCCACTCCGGTGGCATGCACAATCACGTTAGCAGAATTCCTAAGGTTAAGGCCAAACATGTGGACCACAGTAGGAAAATGCCTAGAAAAATTTGGAGTGAAAGACCCCACCTTGAAGCTACAAGAAGGGATCAGAGAGTTGGACAGACCTCAACTAAACACTAGGCCAATACCATTGAATAAGGTTGGAGAATATTGCGAGGGAGAAGACGGAAACACTACGCTACCAGTAGAATTCCAAGGAGTAGTTTCCAAAGCTATTCTTAACAGTGGAGCGGGAGTTGCTATCGCCACCAAAGAAATCTGGAAAAAATGGGGAAAACCAGCTTTGAGAGCTACCAGAATGAAACTGCAATTGGCAGATGGGTTCATGGAGAAGCCGTTAGGACTCCTAGAAAAAGTGATTGTCACTTCGTGCGGAATCGAGTATGAGCATACATTTGCAATAGTCGATTTCGACAAAAAGAAAAATTATGAGATAATCTTGGGACGACCATTCATGGGACAATTGAAGATGGTCCAAGATTGGGGTTATGACCACATGTACCTCAGACATAGAGAAACGACAACTAAAATACACCTGGAAGACCATAGTTACAAGGATGTGAACCAAACACCGGTGGAAGAGTTTGATTCGTCTACAGTAGCAGGATCAGAACTACCAGCATGGTTAGGGCAACCAAAAGAGCTATGGATGTGCGGAGCTTTACATTGTGGAAGCTTAAGAAGAGAGGAATGCGTCTTAGAAAGAGCAATTGAGGACAAGGAGTATATTCTGGAACCTTTCCCTGAAGATGCCTTGGAACCTCTAGAATGGGAACACATACTGGCAACATTGGATGTCTGTACCATTACTGACAGTCCAACAACAAAATTTTGCGATAAGGATGGCTATGATGTGTTACCCTATTACATGGTAAGCGTTATACCAGAAAAGGAGACGGTAGAACCACCGGAACAAGAAGAGTTTTACAACTCCTCTGAACATTTGGAAGTAAATGATGATGCAGATAATGAGTGTTTAGACACCTCAAGTGAGCGTGGAAATGAAGCTGAGAATATCAAGTTTTATGATTTTGCTAATCAACATCCTAGACGCCAAGAACGCTATAGGAGGAAATGAGCAAGAAACAAAGCGAGAGAGAACCTGATGCCCAGGATAAAAGGTAAAACTCACTATTTGATGCTTGTAAGAGCAGAGGATTGTGTAAAAGATCAAATATCAAGAAAATTCTCAAAAAATCGAATAGAACGAACGCGAGAGGAAATAAAACAGGTACGAAAAGCTAAAACCGAAACAAAATCACAAAAATCTCAAGATTCAAAAAAAGAAATAACAAAGGACCAAGAGTGGACCAAACTGGAGCGTAAACACAAATACCAAGAATTGAAACGGTCTTTGAGAGAGATATGGACTACGGAAGAAGATAGTGATGGTAAAGGGGAGTCAGAAAAGGGGAACATGAATGTACCATCACACTATCGGAAATTTACTATCCAGGACAGAAAAATCATCATGAAACCACCAGACAGGGAAAGAACCAACCAGGAATCCTACGATGGGCCTGAAAATGCAAAAAAGATAGACCTCGCAGAACCACGTGAAAAGCCTTAGCCGGTCTATATAGCTAACGATTTAGAGTCTGAGGAGGAAGCACAACTAACACAACTTCTCAAGAAGTATAAAGATGTGTTCGCTTGGTCCTATAAAGACCTCAAAGGAGTTGATCCATTGATATGCCAACATACAATTCCTTTAAAATCGGATGCAAAACCTAGCAAACAACGTCCTTATACATATAATGACACATTTGCTAAACGAATCAAAGCAGAGATTGATAAACTAATGGAAGCTGAATTCATCTATGAAATCGAACATACAGATTGGGTGTCACCCATTGTGGTAGTTCCCAAAAAGAATGGAAAACTACGAGTGTGTGTAAACCTCAAGAAGGTGAATGCAGCAACCATAAGGGATAATTATCCCTTGCCAATTACAGAACATGTACTTGAGTGAGTGGCCGGGAAATGGGCTTATTCCTTTCTGGATGGGTTTTCAGGATACAACCAACTGGCAATAGCAAGGGAGGATCAACACAAAACAGAGTTTGCCACAGAATGGGGGATTTATGCGTATCGAGTTATGCCATTTGGCTTAACTAATGCACCAGCCACTTTCCAGAGGTTAATGACTCACGCATTCAAGGAATACCTAAGAATATTATTAGAAATTTACATGGATGACCTGTGTGTACACTCTCTTTTGGGAGAGGAACATATGGACCATTTGCAAAAGGTCTTGAAAAGTGCAGGACATATCGAATCTGTCTTAACCCGGAAAAGTGTGTATTTATGGTTAAGCAAGGACGAATCTTAGGACACATTGTCTCAATAAATGGCATAACCACAGACCTAGACAAAGTCAAAGTCATTGTAGACCTGCCCAGGCCTACTAATGCGAAACAAGTGCAATCCTTCATGGGACACTGCGGATATTATCAAAGATTCATATACATGTATGCGGTTATCGCACAACCTCTGTATCGTTTGCTAGTCAATTTCGAGTGGACCGAGGAGTGTGAAACTTCATTCCAAAAGCTGAAGAAAAACCTTATATCAGCACCTGTACTAAAGGCACCAGATTGGGAAAAGATATTCCATGTGCACATTGATGCTTCAGCATATGCCATTGGAAGTATTCTAGCTCAACCTGGAGATGGAACAATGGATTTTCCAGTTTGCTATGCGAGCCAATAGTTAAACAATGCAGAAAAGAACTACACAACCACCGAGAGGGAAGAGTTAGGAATGATTTATGATGTAAAGAAATTTCGACATTATTTGCTTGCAAACAAA
This sequence comes from Adiantum capillus-veneris, assembly GCF_014529385.1. Taxonomy (NCBI): domain Eukaryota; kingdom Viridiplantae; phylum Streptophyta; class Polypodiopsida; order Polypodiales; family Pteridaceae; genus Adiantum; species Adiantum capillus-veneris. Next base: position 32,057,844 of record NC_140944.1, on the reverse strand, counting down.
TTTGTGTTCTTCACAGATCATCAAGCTCTTTTGTACCTAGTAAATAAACCTTGCAATACAGGGAGAATCGTACGCTGGTTTATTATATTGCTAGAATTTGACTTCATAGTGGTAGTCAAAAAGGGTAAAACCCATCTATGAGCGGATCATCTTTCAAGAATACACAACGGAAAGCTCCAGAAGGAGTAGATGATGACATACCAGATGCTTATCTTTTCAACATTGAAATGGTACCCAAATGGTCTCAAGAAATTGTTATCATTATTTCCTGTGGAAGTAGGTTTGATAATACGGAATGCAGATCCAAACAACAAACAATTCGACAAACAAAAAACTTCCAGTTGACAGCAGGACGGCTGTATCATCTTGGATCTGACTTAATCCTACGATTATGTATAAATCCGGAAGAATTCGAGTGCTACCTTGAAGAGGCACATGTCCAGGGTTGTGCATTTCATTGTTCGACAGTGAAGACGCACCAGAGACTGAAACAGTTAGGGGTTTATTGGCCAACTATGTATGCGGATACACATTCTTATGTTACCAATTGTACTATATGTAGTGCCAAACGACGAGTGGATCACGCAACTTTGTTTTAGGTAAACATAGCACCTGCATGGAGTCAATATATCATTGACTTCTTAACCACTAGGACATTCCCTGAGAACATCACAAGAGCACGGAAAAAAGCTATAGAGCTGGAAGCACGTGACTTTCAGTTAATTGGGAATCAACTCTATAAGCGGGGAAAGGACGATCAACTTAGAATCTGTGCAAGCGAAAGTGAATACCTGTTGATTCTAGAACATGCACATAGCGGAATAAGTGGAGGCCATTTTTCAAGCGATAAGACGGCAAAAATTGTCTTAACCGCAGGAATTTGGTGGCCTACATTGCACATGGATGCTGAAGAGTTTGTAAAGCGTTGTGATGCATGTCAACGCACCAAGATGCCAATAAAAAGAGATGAGATGCCATTATGGCCAATGATGGGAGCAAGAGCATTTGCAAAATGGGGCATTGATTTTGTGGGACCTATATCACCCCCTGCATATCACACACATACCAATTATATCATTGTGGCTACGGACTATCTCACAAAATGGGTTGAAGCCAAAGCAACACAAAAAGCTGATGCACGCACCACGACACAATTTTTGTATGAGAATGTTTTTGTACGTTACAGGTTACCAATAGAAATTGTCAGTGATCGTGGAACACATTTTCTCAATGAAGTCATTGAATATCTGATAGAGGAATTCATGGTCATACATAGGAAATCCGCACCATACCATCCACATGCCAATGGGCAAGCTGAGGCCACAAATAAAACACTATGCACGGTTCTCACTAAAATAGTGTCAGAATCAAGAACAGATTGGGATCAGCAGCTACACTCAACACTATGGGCATACAGAGTAGCTTACAAAACATCAATAGGAACAACACCATACAACATGGTATTTGGTCTAAATGCTATACTACCCATAGAGTTTTTAATCCCAACTCTACGAGTAGAAAAAAGCTTGGAATGGACAGGGCATGAGCTCTCTTCAAGGATTGATGATCTTGAAAAGCTAGATGAACTCCGCTTACGAGCTGTCGCTTCAATCTATGCTAAAAAGAGAAGACAAAAGGAATTTTTTGACAAACATGTGCGTACCAAAGAGTTCAAAAGAGGTGATTACGTACTTGTTTATACCTTGAAGCAACATGCCAAGAAACTTAAAAAGCGAGGGATGGGACCATTTGTGATTAGTGATCTATCACAAAGTGGAGCTGTCAAGCTTGCTACAATAGCAGGTGAAGAAATGCCAAACTGGATTAGTGGATTTCGACTGAGGAGCTATCATCTACCACTCACACAAGAGATGCTCCAACAAATTCATCAAGGAAAACAAAGAATGAAGGAAAAACAGAGAGTACGGGAGGAAGCTCAAGCCGAAGCACAAGAACGCATTGCAAAAAGACGGCTTCTACGACAACAACAACAAAGTGGACCACCATTGAGAATCAATGCCATTCGACCGACGAAGTTGGAGGAGGAAACAATGGAGCCAATAATTGCGGTCAAAGTGGGCAGTAATCAAGTTGAATCAACAGCATTGCTTGATTCGGGTGCTGAAGCAAATTTAATCTCTTACGGATTATACCAATAGCTCAAAGTCACAGATCAACTTCATCCTACTCCTCAAGTGCTGGAAAGTAGCACATCACACCCATTGAAAACATTGGGATGGACTATATTGCATGTACAGCTACATCAGTATATTTACCCACACAAATTCTATGTGGTGACATATGAAAGCACACAACACCCAATGATGCTGGGGCAACCTTGGCAAAAAGAGTACAATGTGCAGATAGATTGGAAAGCAAAGGCAGTCAAAATTCAGCATGAACATGAACAACAGGTGATAGCTGTTGCTCAACAATACCAGCATGATCAACAGCAAGCCATGCAATCACTGGAAACAAATCCCAAAGCACAAATTCCATTAAAGAACATGATACCCACGACAAACAATCAAGTAAAAGCCAACCATGCTAATTACAGACATATGAAGTCACCGGCCGCAATGCAAAGATCTAGGCTACCAAAACAAGCTAAACAAGTATGGATGCAGAAGGATAGAAATGCCATGGCAGACAGAGAACAATGCAACTACAAAATTCCAACAAAGCAGATGGTTCAACCACAACCCAGGGTCATAAATCAGATATGGATCACAAAGAAAATGCTTAGCCATAACCCAAATGTCACTCACATTTGGATACCAAAGCAAAAGCAAAAGGAATTACCTTCAGTATAAGCAACAATGAAAAGCAGACAGCGGCATTTCAAAAAGGAAAACCGACATATGTGGATGCCGATGAAAGACAAACTAGCGGAAAACAAGAAAGAGCCAAACCATTTACAAAAATCGGCAATAAAAAAATACCAATGGAAAGACAAGGTCATAAGGCCCATAGCCATTACATCACAGCTAATTCTATCCTAAGAAACAACTACGACTCCATCAACAGTGTCGGCAAAGCAATTGCCTTTTGCAAAAAAGACAATTAAATAGAGAGCAGTAGAGTTACAGCTGTTACTTGCAAAGAAAGCAGAAAACCTCGACGGTGAATGCCAATAAGCATCTGGCTTATTCCCTTCTCTTGCACAACATTAATTTTTCCATGCATTGACGGAGTATGCATAAAGTAGGGCCACATTAATCGGCCAGGCATTAGCACAACTTTTTTAACCTATGCACGGCACATACTCCGAGGCAAAACCCTGTCATTCGGGAGGACTCCGGCTAGGAGGGGGGGAGGCATTCTAGAGGCACTCTCAAATGCGGAACCAATGACAGAAACAACAAAAAAAGGGCATGATTTTTGACTATTGTAAGGGTTGTTGTTTGATTGCGAAATTTTCTGGAGTAACCCAAGTACATATGCCCTTATACAGCATGAATCTACAGGTATATGGGGCCAAACGCCAAATCAAGCCCCTAGGTGTGTGTATATAAGTAGAAATAGCCATTTTTCAGGCAAAATATTGGTAAAACGGAGAAATTCGGCCATAAAAACTGCATGTGAGTGTATATAATGTGTTGCAGTGATGTTTTTGATTTATTATGATTTTTGGGGATTTTTTGGGTTTGATTTGCTATTTTTCTTTTAATTTTGCTAATTTTTGGCAGAAAAACTTAAAAAATACAAAAAGCAGGTGAAAAATAATCATAATGAAAAAAACAAAATATGGTGATGATTAGTGACTATAGGACAACCTATGGTACAGTGGGGGTGCAATTATGAGACTGGAGAGGAAAGCGTGTTTTGGCCAGGTTTTGACCGAAATGCCAAATTTCTGGTAAACAGAGCAAATGGAGTCCAAATCAAGAAATTTTTGAGCCTAAACCGCATCTCGCAAGAAGATAGGATCACATGTCAAATTTCATAAAAAGTGGTTCGGGGACCTCCATTATAAGAAATTTTCACCCCATTTTTAGCTCATTCTCACTATTGACTTTGTGGAGAGAGCTTCTCCCACCTAGAGCGGATCGACCTTCCAGCAGCTTCTACGATGCGCACGACTACCCGACGAGTTCCAGACATGAGAGGTAGGCTCACCACCTTGAGCTTTTCGCGCATGTTTGTCATTATGTCGCGAAAACTAGCGTAGGGGTCACACACAAAGCGAGCGGTAGAGACCTACAAGTAGAGACGGCGGCCTAACGGCTGACTCGAAAGCAACAAGACTTCATCGGCAGCTTACCCTAGTCTAGGAGACCAGTCTTGGATGTCCAAAGGCAGTAGGAAACCATCGCGAAAAACCCTAATTCCCAAAAACCCGCAAGAGGCCACCAAATGGGAAATCGGCGAAACGGCGACCAAATGCTACCAAAATTCATGTGTAGGAGCATCTCGACATGCTCGACAAGTCTATATGACCCGCATGACCAAAAAGTGACCCAAGGCGGCACTAAACTTCAGAAACGACATCAGACACACAAAGCGTCAAATTGCACTTGCGGCCAAACCGCAAGTTCGTTTGCCACCAAACTTCACGAGCGGCTTTCCTAGACCATCAACAACCAAGTCCTATGGTGGTAGACCACCACAAATCATTAAAGGTATGTAAATGCAACCATGGGTGCTTCTAGAGCGACAAATTGCCAAATGGAGCTCCGGTGAAGCCAAAGTCGACAAAAACCATACCGCAAGGATCCCCAAGGGATCGGGAAGCTATGGAGATCAACATCGAGAAATTTCATCGCCAAAAAGCACTCCAAAATTCAGAAAATGGCTCGGAGGCTCTGAAATCCACACAGGGAGTTATACTCTATCCATTTGACTTTTTTGTTGAAATTAGGCTCAAAAGGGACTTAGGGGAGCAAAGGGCAAGCAGTGGGAGCACTAGCACTGAAAAAATGACCAGGAGCGCGTAGGATGTCTCAAGGGCACTTTTTGGCACAGACTCCAATATTTTTTATCATGCACATGTTCGCAATGACATTTACAAGCCATACACCAAGTTTCATCACATTTGGACCAAGCTTGACCTCATATGCATGGAAAAACGCAAAGTTATGGCATAGAGGCAATAATGGGCCAAAGACCTACCAAATCTTGTCCAAATCCCATGAAACTTCACAACACATTCACCAGCACATCAGCAAACAATCTGTGTGGTCAGGGAGAAAAAATGATGAAATAGACATTCTACGCGTAGGATGTCTAATTGACCTTTTTGGCATGCAAGGGATGTTTTATCATTCCAGATACAATTACCTCATCATCAAGAGCCCATATGTCAAGTTTGAAGCCATTCTAATCACTTTTGACCCCCAACACCTTCAAGATACACTTTTTGAGCCCAAAAATACCTCACAGAGCCTTACAAGCATCAAATCTTGTCCAAATTCAAATCCAAGAACATGGTCATGTTCCATAGGCCAAGGACAACCCACAGAACAAGTTTGATGTCATTTTGATAAAAAAAGACATCCTATGCGTAGGATGTCTCCAACATAAATTTAGCCTTCTGTGCAAAGAATGACGTCATGGGAGCCAATACCATGGCGCAATAAGCCCATATACCAGTTTTCAACCCATTTGGACATCAATTGCTACCTATGATGGACATTCTACCCAAATTGTGACCTAAAGCTTGAATCAGCCCAAAAATCAACTTTTTTGATATCCAAATTCAAATCCAAGCCTATAGCCATGTTCCATGAGCCTTACACTACTTGCATGTCAAGTATGAACCAATTCTGATGAAAAAGACATCCTACGCGTAGGATGTCTAGATGAAAATTTTTGGCCAGATTTGCACTGTGAGCACATGCACAGCTTCACAAGTTCCTTTTAAGATTTATTTTCAATTTTCAAGTCATTTGGATGAGTAAAACTCAGTTTCGCAGCTAATATGTAAAAAACGCTAACTTCGGACTACTGAGTGCAATAGGATCAATGGCAGCCTCGAAGTCACCGGAAAAGAGGAAAAGAATGACCATCAAAGATTATCTGGACGAAGTGGAACCCTTTGTCATTCTAGAAGGAACATTAAAGCCCACCAGCACTTGGATACAAGAAGATCTGCTAGAGTCAAACGACCTAAAGATCTACCAGGGAGTGTTCAAGGACAATGAAGGCAATGTCATAGAGCTACCAATGCTGTCGAGAGAGCTCAATGAGTTTGTACGAAGCAAAATGGCCGGCTACTTGGAGAAAATTGACCTCCACAACTACTTCGAAGCAATACCAGTAGGGGTGGACATCAAAAGAGTATGGGAATTTGTAACAAGCATCAAAGAGGATGGAGTGGCCAAGGTAACAGATTTACAAGGCAGACCAAATACAGAGATCATAATCATGGAGCGGGTTGTAGCCCATGCACTAGACCTCTCCAATGAGGGGGACAACGTCACAAAAAGAAGGGATGAAGTCAAAGTGTACAAAGAGAAAAAGACAAATTACACCTTTGAAGACATTGCCAACCCAAAGGTGGCAATTATGAGCCAGTTGTACAACCAGTACTTCCACATGTGCACTAAGAGGCCACAGAAGTACAGGATGCCGCCAGGTGCAATTTCCACAACGTTTACTTGGGCAATGACAAAAGGCACCCCAAAGATAATCAACTATGCGGCATACATACATGAAAACTTAGTAAAGATGGGCAACAAAATCCAACCTACATATCTCCTGGCCACCAAAGTGGTTTATGGGGCACTACACGCTAAAGGAAGGTGGCCTGACGCCCCATCTCAGAATGAATGGCTGAGAGTAAAAGAAGACAAGGAAGATGAGCCGCAAAGGGCACCAAGGGTGGCTACGAGATTGAAGAGACGGCTGGAGCCAGTTGAAGAGGAGCAACCTGAGAAGAAGAAAGGAAAGAAGGAGTTTGCTCAAGTGCCGGCCAAAGAAACCAGGTCTTAGAAAGCGGCAAGACTCGAGAGGCTGATGGAGAGTTTCCAAGCAGAAAGAGCCCTCAAGGGTGATTTAAACGAACTCTGGAAGCCATCTCTCGAGTCTATGTCCGGATCATCCAGAAGGGTGCAAAGGGACCGCTTTGAAGATTATATCAAGAATTTCGATATTCTTGATGCTGCAACGGAAAACATTCCCCATGTCCCTTTCACCGAGGAGGAAGTGGAGCAGATAAGGTAGACACTGCTAGATGAACAAGAAAGCCAAGAAAGAGAAAGAAAAACAAAAGCAGACTGGGACTTAAAGGGCAAACCGGCAGCTTTACCAGATAGCCCTAAACCCAGCCCACAGCCATCACCACTGCCATCACCACCTCCTAGCAGCCCTCCACCAGAAGATAAGGAGGCTTAGGAAAAACAAGATGAAAGGCAAGCTGAAAAGCAAGAGCAAAGGCAGGAACCTGAGCCAAAAGAAGAGGCCAGGATTAGATGAGGCCTACTACGCATTTTTGGACCTGCTAGCTGCAGGCTATACAAAGGAAGAAGCCGCCATGGGCATAAAGAACAAGGCATAAAGAACAGATGCAAGGCATCCGGCTAGTGGAACTAAAAGAAATTGCTACCGACATGGTAGACCTGCACCCGCCCTCCAATGACTGGGACATGGTGATGACAAAGCTAGCCGGATTGAGGGCACAATCTATGGCTTGAGAGAAAGAGATGATAACTCTCAAAGCCACCGAAGAAAAGACCAAAACGGAAAGGGATTCTCTGCAGGCAAAAAGTCAAGGGAAAAAAGAGAGGGAAGCTGACCTCCAGGCCAAGACCTCTAGGCCAGCTTGGCAACGGCTCTACAAAACTACCAAGCAATGGAAGAAGCAAATGAGGCAGCAACAAAAAGAATAAAAGCAGCTGAAGAAGAGTGTCTGCAGCTCAGCAAGTCATTGCGAGATGTCGAAAGAGAAAGAGATAATCTGACACTACAGCTGGCCGAAGAATCGAAAGAAGTAGAGGCCATGAGGAACACCAAGGAAAAAGCAGAGATAGAACAAGAAGCAAGCCTAGATGAAGTCCTTGAGCTCAAGGACCAATTAAAAGTCAAAGATCAAACCATCTAGAGGGTGCGAGCATCACCTGCTAGAGTCAGAGCTACGAGCTCGACTCAAATCATTTCCGAGAGTCAACTATATGAAGAGCAAATCCAGGAACTTCAGAAGGAGCTGACTCTCGAGAAAAAGTAGAGGTTAATGATGGCTGAAGGTTCTATCGTAATGCAAACAAGAATGGAGGAGGTCCAAAAAGCCTTGCAAGAAGAAGTGGCAAGCATAAAGAAAAAGCTCGAGGAGGCGGAAAGAGTAAACACTGAACTTAATGACCTCCTCGTGAATATGGGCGGAGAAGCTGAAGCGGAAAAGCAAACACTCCTCAGGCAAATTGAGGAGTTGAAAGGCCAGCAAGGAGGAGAGGCAGAAAGCTCAGGGCCAGCCGCCAATGAGGGCATCGACCTCAACTCGACAATGTGGCAGATCCTATGGACACACCCATGCAAGACGAAAGCATAGCAGGATCCTCTCAAGAGCCACAGGATCTAACACAAGAAGAGGAGGAAAAATTGCGTAAGGCAATAGAGGAAGAGCTAAGAGAAAGCACGAAGGAAGCCTTGGAATGGGAGTTGAGGGTCTTCAAATCTATGACAATTCAGAAGATCGACGCCAGCAATCTCAGGCGTGAGTGGCTTCAACCCTCTCTCCCATATCCATTGTTGAAATATGAGGGAGCTACAATAAACAAGCGGATCAGAGAAGAGCCAACGGTACCTCTCTACAACGCAGACACCTCGAAGCCAGAAGGAGTTAAGCTTATAGTGGATTCTCAGCCAAAGTGGAGGAAGGCTTGGCTTACAAAGTATCCACAATACCTAATCCACCTAGTAGAGGCACCTAAAGATATCATAGACAATCTCTCAGCTTCTGTCCCCTACCAAGGGTTAGGACGTGGAAGGCACAGGAAATTTGCAAAGAAGCCAACCCACTTGGATGAATTACCCAAAGTTGCCGAGCGTGAAGGCACGTGAGAGAATAAGTGTCCAATACATGGTGAAAACCCTAACGGTTGCCATAAAGCTGTTCACTGGCTCACTTGACCTTACATACATTACGATGAGAAAAATCTGCAGAACCATCTTAGCAGTGTTCGAGACCTTCAAGCCAGGCCAGGTGACCGACAACATATTCTTCTTCCAGGATACATACAGATGTGCTTATGATCTGTCAGGTCAGCCTTCCAAGGAGGTGATACATGCGCTGTATCAAAGAATCATGTTTCTACCATCCTATCACCTCCAGGCTTTTGAAGAAGTATTCTATACGGGGTTCTTCACCATGAATACAGATACCTTTGGCCCAACAATGTTGAACCTACATGCCAGGTACGAATCACTGCTAAAGATGAGGGAAACGATAAGATGAAGCAGCTGATCAAGGCCATGTCGGGGACGACATGAGCAAGGAGGGGGGGAGTGTTAGAAGCTGAACACACCCCATGACATCTAACTACTCGGAGGACTATTATTTTTTGTAATTATTCATTCATTGAGGAAAACCTGATTTTTCACCTTGTACTTATTGGGACTTACAAAAGTTTCCAGATTGTATCCCAATTTTGATAGTTAGATTGAGTAGATGGTTGATTTTGGAACTTTAGGGTTTGAGAAATTGTAAGGTATATATACCACTTTTTGACCTTAATGAAAGACCTTTTGTCATTTTAAACAAGTTTGAAGTCTGTGAGTGAGCGTACTGTGTACGAGAGAGAGAGAGTGTGAGCTTCATCTTGATGCTACATGTGCTTCGGAGGTCGGAATCAAGTGCAGAGAAGTGCAGCGTGTTGCCCCCGACTAGAGCTACGTGCCAATACCAACATTGCGCGCGTACGGTCCGGCTTTGTGAGCTCCTTCTATGAGCTTCATCGGTTGTTTGGGTGAGCATACGTCGTTCGATGTTGCATGGCAACATATCCGCGCATTCACATTGAGTAGAACTACACATTAGGCACTTTAGATTTCGGAAACGAAGACCTGCAGATTTCGGCCAGATATCCTACGTGTTTCTGCACCAGGTGTTTTGGGTCGGGATTTTGGTTCATAGACCTTAGGGAGAGCGACCTATTGGTATTAGTAGGGTCTCCTTCAAGTTATATGGTGTTTCGAGATTGTTTGATGGGTGTTCGGGTCTAGGAAGCGTTGTGGGAAGTTTCCTCTTTTGCACTCTTGAAGGCTTTGACTTAGACAATTGGTAGAGACCTCTGTAGGAATTAGTTAGGGGTCGGTCGAGTGTAGGTTGACACCTTATTCTTGCTTCCATGCGCCTGGGTGAAAGCATGTTAACCTGTCATGCTTTTTCATGTCCCGGACAATGCTAACTAGCACAATTTTGACATATGCTAACTAGTACAATAACTTGAGCTACATCTCCAAGATCTATGACATATGACATATCAATAGAAAGCACTTGAAACAAGGAATCCAAATGTACAACCTCCGACAAATTTTGATATTATTTGTAAAAAATTTACCGGAGGCCCAACTTTTTAAAGATGTGCTAACTTGAAACTGCTAACTAGCACAAAAAGCGCGACAGGTTAACATGCTTTCACTTGCCTACGGGTCGAGCTTCGTCCTTAGCTGACATTACATGTTAGGTGAGTTGTCATTGTGCTGACGTCCGTCACGGCGTATCTGTCTAACAGAACCAATCTGCATCCCTTTTTGTAGCTATTTTTTGTAATAGCCATCTTGCCATGCTATGAAACCCTTTTTCTTTAGGTCTTGTCTCCACAGCTCATATACTTCCTAGTCTTTGAGTGGTATTTGAAACACTTTGGATAAGGAATCTTGCATGTATACAATTGCTTTCCTTATTGAGATCTACACCCATACACCCTGGGATGAAAAAATGGATGTCTAAAATAACCGCCTCTTAACAGAGACGATGGAAGAGATCTTCATATGATCTTGGAGTGGGTGCCCATAGATTTAAAGAAGCTTTCTCAAACTTGAAGAAGGGCAATCCCAAATGCCAAAAGCATCATCTACAAATCTTTTAAAATAGAGAAGAGAGGGAGAGAAGAGGAGATTCTCGCCTTCTTCTAGGGAACAGCGAAAAAGGCAAGCGTGGACAACGGCAAAGTTGAAACCCATTGTTGTTCCTTTGATTTGGTGCCAACAATCTCCATTAAAAGAAAGGTAGTGATGGTTTAGTATAAGAGAGGTTAAGGATAGGATAAAGTGGACTTTGGGAGAGGGGAAGATGTCATGGATGGTGTTTTGAGAGCCAAAAGACCTTCTTGTATGAAAATGCTTGCATAGAGGGATTTCATGTTGAATGTAAACAAAATAATGTGGGGAGGAAAGCGGGTGGTAACTAGGTCCAAGATAAGGGAGTGGAGTCTTTGAGGTCTTGGGTTTTAGATAAGAGAATGGGGTAAATTTGCGCATGGAGCCATTTAGAATCATTTTCCAAAATGTATCCTTTGTAGGAGAAAATGGGGCGATCTACAAGGGAGGTTTTGTGGATCCTAGGTAGGAGAAAGAAAGGGCATGGTTTGGGTTTGGGTTTGGGTTTATCAAGATAGGAGGAGAGAATAAAGATTCATTCATTGTAGGGGATAAGTGCATAATTTGATACAATGGAGGCGAGGAGGGAAGATACAAAAGATAGGGGAGGAGAAGATACTGAGGAGTAGGTAAGGGGGTCTGATAGGTGGCAAAGTGCTTCATTGTTATACCATGCCCTCGAGAGGACTACCGGTCCAAGGTTCTTATTTGACCGGCTTGATAATAATACTGAGGTCATTTTTTAAGGAGGATATTGTTGAGCTTATATGTGAAGCTACTCAATATATGGCTTCTCTATATATGGCACCCAGGTCCTCTCTATATATACACCATCTCATGTGTGTATTCTACACACTTTGGGGTTCTATTTCTGTGCTCTCTCTTTCTGTCTCAACATAGTATCAGAGCAGTACGTTTTTGTTTTCAATTTTTCTCCTAATTGAAAACGATTTTGCAGAAACTACTCTCTAGAGAGAGACTGAAATCGATGTGGTCTACAACTTTGCAGAAGGAAGTTTTTTCAAATTCTTCACTGATTTTGAGTTATCGTTCGCGGACTGCGTACATGCCTGAAAAGCAACTTCCGATTTTTGTTTTTGATTTCTCTGGTAATTGAAAACGATTTTGTAGAAACTACTCACTTTACAAACCGAAATCGATGTGGTCTATAACTTTGCAGAAGGAAGTTTTTTCAAATTCTGCACCGATTTTGAGTTATTATTCGCGGACTGCGTACATACTCGGAAAGCAACTTCCGCTTTTTGTTTTTAAGTTTTCTCTTGATTGAAAACGATTTATAATTATTCTTTTAAAGATATAGTTTCGTCGTTTTATTGATAATTTCTCGTTGATACCATAGTGATTTTGATGGTACCATGATGATGTTTTGTTAGTACTTTGGTCATGGTGATTTTTGTTGATACCATGATGATATTTCATTGATACCATGGTTATTCTCGGTGATGTTTCGTTGATACCATGGTTATTCTCGGTGATTCCATGATGATATTTCGTTAATTCCATGGTGATTTTTGTTGATACCATGATGCTGTTTCGTTGATACCATGGTTATTCTCAGTGATGCCATGATGATGTTTCGTTGATACCATGGTTATTCTCAGTGATTCCATGATGATATTTCGTTAATTCCATGGTGATTTTTGTTGATACCATGATGTTGTTTCGTTGATACCATGGTTATTCTCGGTGATACCATGATGTTGTTTCGTTGATACTATGGTTATTCTCAGTGATACCATGATGTTGTTTCGTTGATACCATGGTTATTCTCGGTGATGCCATGATGTTGTTTCGTTGATACAATGATTATTTTCGGTGATATCATGATGCTTTTCGTTGATACCATGATGATTTATTCATTTTTATTGATACAATGATGATGTTTTATTAATACTTTGATGATATTCATTGATCACTACGTTGATAAATGCTGTTTTATGTAGTATATACACATATCATTTGCATCACGTAATTACGCATCTTGTACTTTTACGTTCATACTCTATGTACCATATGTTTTCATGCGTATATATGTCGTCAAAAGAGTGGCGTCGCGAACCATCTCTTATGGCATTGTGAACGTAAATTATTTCACTAACGATGATAATAATTTTCATGACTATGTTTTTTTGAGTCTATGATCTATGTAGGATTCATCAAAGAATTGATTTTATGAAGACAAACTTGGTGACAATAAAAGATTTATGAAGATATGTTTGGTGATGTCATATTGATGACAACATGAAGATATGTTTGGTGATATGATAGTGATGACAAGCTACATAGCAGATTCATGGAGACACTTCTGATTACGAGCTAATCGATAGCCTTTACACCTCTTTATTGAACCTTTGTATTCATTATTGTATTTGATAGGATAGGAGTAATGTAATTCCTCATAAAACATTCATTGTAAAAGGAGTGATGTAGCTCCTCATAAAATATTCATTGTAAAAGGAGTGATGTAGCTCCTCATGACCATTGGTATATTTAATGATTTTTATAATATAACGGTGGGTGTATATAGAGCTGTGGGTTTTTCCCTTGATCCCCCAAGGGTTTTTTCATCCACAGTTAGGGACCCTTATTTGAGCGGGGGTGTTAGCTTATATGTGAAGCTACTCAATATATGGCTTCTCTATATATGGCACCCAGGTCCCCTCTATATATACATCATCTCATGTGTGTATTCTACACACTTTGGGGTTCTATTTCTATGCTCTCTCTTTCTCTCTCAACAGATATGGCTTCAGATAAGAATGGTTTTGAGTGAAAGAGGGGGGGGGGGGGGGGGGGGGGAAAGAGAGAGAAGGGGTTTAAAAAAGGTGAAAATATGCTTGAAGGCGAGGTTAAGGGTAGAGGAACAAGAGGGAGGGTTCAAGAGGGATTAGGGATAGATAAAGAGAGAGGAGATGTGGGGGAAGCATTTTAACAGGAATTTTAAGTTGAATTGATCATTTTAGGTTAGAGTAAGATTCTAGGATTGAGGTTGGTGGAGAGGAATGTAAAGAATGAGGATGCAAGATAACTACACAAGATAAGCACAAAGCACACAGAGATGGAAAGCTGCTTCTTCTTCTCACAGAAAAGAGAGTACAAAATGACTAAGTGCTAAAACTGAAAAGTAGCACATATGTACATGCGGTCACTAAGTGTGAACTCGCTAGAAGCATACTAGGCTGGCACTATAAGTGTAGTCCAGCTATAGAATCACTGGTAGAGATCCTCCGTGTCGGTCACCTACCGCGCCAGTGAGTAAATGCCGTAAGCGGCCAAGACCCGTAGTGGATGCCAGCTCAAGATGTAGAGCTCGACATCTCAACACTCCCCCTCGAGCTCTGCATGTCGCAGAGTCCAAGCATAGTCCAAAAACGTCGAATCTTCTCAGCTCCGAGGGCCTTGGTAAAGATATCCGCTATTTGCTCCTTTGTGCTGATGTAGACCAAGTCGATGTCACCCGCCAACACTCGCTCTCGAACGTAGTGGTAATGGACCTCTATGTGCTTTTGGTCCTGGCATGGAACACTGGGTTCCTAGCCAACTGCATGCTGCTCAGGTTGTCACAATGGATGACAATCTGCTGGTCCACCTGCACTCCCAAGTCCTCAAGTAATGTGCGTAGCCAAGCTACCTCGCACGCAGCAACTACTGCACCTCTGTACTCGGCCTCTGTGCTTGATAAAGAAACCATAGGCTGCTTTTTGCTGCTCCAAGTAACAACAGCACTCCCAAAAGAGAACATGAAGCCACTCGTAGATCTCCTATCAACAATGCTACCTGCCCAATCTGCATCTGTATACCCATACAATGATAATGGCACATCTGCTGCATAGAACAATGCGTAGTCAAGAGTCCCTTGCACATACCGAAGTGTGCGTCGTACTCCATCCAAATGTGGCTTCCTCGAAAGCTGCATGAACTAACTCTCCAAGCCTACTATGTAGCTCAAGTCTGGCCTCGTGATAGTCAAGTAGATTAGACTACCCACAATCTTCCTGTACATCTTGACATCCTCAACAACATCACCCTTCTCTGTACTCAGCTTTGCATTCATATCCAAGGGAATAGAAATTGGCTTACAATCAGCCATACCATACTTTGACAACATGTCCAAAGCATACTGTCTCTGTGACATCCATACACCCTCTGGAGTCCTGATCACCTCAATGCCAAGAAAGTAGCGCAACTCACCCAAATCTTTCATTTCAAACTCCTGTTTGAGAAGACCCTTCACATGGTCAATCTCCATAGCATTGTCACCCACAATAATAAGGTCATCTACATATATGGTAATGACCACAATCCCCACATCACTCTTACGTACATAGAGTGAATGATCAGTATGAGCTCTCCTAAAACCAATACTTACAAGATACTTGGCAATCCTGTCATACCATGCTCTAGAGCCCTGCTTCAAACCATACAAAGCTTTGAGAAGCCTGCATACATAATCTGGGTAACCTGGATCGACATAACCAGGTGGCTGATCCATATACACTTCCTCTTGCAACTCACCATTCAAGAAGGCATTCTTTACATCCATTTGATGCATAATCCATCCTCTAGATGCAGCCACTGCTATGACAGCTCTCACAGTCGTCATCTTTGCCACTGGAGCAAAGGTCTCCTCATAGTCTATGCCATACGTCTGTGCATAACCCTTTGCGACCAGCCTTGCCTTGTGACGCTCAATGTTACCATCAGACTTATGCTTAGTTTTATACACCCATTTACAGCCAATAGCTTTCTTGCCACTTGGCAATGGCACCAACTCCCATGTGTCGTTTGCTTCCAATGCAGCCATCTCTTCATTCATTGCATCATCCCAATGCACATTTCCAACTGCATCCTCAAAACATGTGGGCTCCACATTCTGTATCACCTTAGCCATGTAGGCTTGGTGATGCGCTAGATACCCATCATAAGTCAACTTTTGAACTGGATTTCTGACTCTGTTAGATCTGCGCGGTCCTGGGTCACTTCTTTGTCCTCTAGCATCTTCTTGTACTTTCCTTACACCAGGTGTCCTAACAGCCGGAATTCCAAATTCCTCATCAAGACTTTGTTCAGAACCATCTGAATCCATGTCTCTATGTGAAAAACTTGATGATGCATCAGCCATAAAGGGAGGTTCATGTCAATCTTTTCCTTTCCTTTTCGTGATACATTCCCTGTACCTGATGGTGGAGTAACCTGCGTACGTAGTCTACCATTCCATGGCTTCTCAACAGAGCCACGAGAAGACGACTCTTGTGGTCCACTCAAAACCTGTGACTGTGGCCTCACATTTTGTACAACCACATCATCTTTTACATCAGCCCCAACAGTGCCATCTACATTACTGTACCATCTGCTCATCTCATCAAAGACTACATCTCGATCTGCTCACTCGTAATTCTCGTGTAGTAGGATTGTAGCACCTGTATCCCTTTTGTTCAAGGGAATATCCCACAAGAATACATTTCTCTGCTTTAGGATCCAATTTCCTACGCAACTCATCTGGTACATGCACGTAAGCTATGCAGCCAAACACTTTCAAGTGTGCCAAATCAGGCTTTGTACCTGTAAACTTTTCCTCAGGCGTAACATCATGCACCGCAGCTGTAGGTGTCCTGTTCATAATGTACACAACTGTATTTACAGCTTCAGCCCAAAAATGATGAGGCATGTTCTTCTCATTCATCAATTCACGTGCAACCTCTGCAATGTGCCTGTTTTTTCTTTCTGTGATCCCATTCTGCTGTGGAGTATATCTGCATGTAAACTGCCTGCATATACCATGCATTCACAGAAAATCTGAAAAATCATTGGAGAAGTACTCTCCCCCTCCATCTGACCTCAATGTCTTGATTTGCATATCCGTCTCCTTCTCAATCATGACTTTGAAGTCCTCAAAGTGACCAAACACTTCACTTTTGGTACGCATGAAGTAGACCCATACTTTCCTTGTACGGTCATCAATGAAAGAGACATAATACCTGCAACCATGTATACTTGCAGTATCGGTTGTACCCCAAACATCTGTGTGCACCACCTCAAGTGGCTTTTTACATACATTGCGCTCATGTGGAAATGAGCCCTTTGACTGTTTTCCAAACTGGCATGCTGCACACACTTTATGCATACCAGCGACCTTGAATTTGGGCAAACCTTTTACAATCTGTTTTGATTGCATGCTGCACAATCTCTGCTCATTGACATGACCAATGCGTTTGTGCCAAATGTCAACATCAGCCACAACACCTGTGTCTTGTGAAAATAATGCAACTTTTACCTCAGGCATGTCTACATTCAGCGTAAACATTCTGCCCACACATTTTCCCTCTGTGATCAGCTTACAACCATTCTGGAAATCTTCTACATAACAGCCATTCGGATTGAAACGAATGACTTGCAAACCCTGCTCAAGTATTTGGCCAACAAAAACAAGATTCTTTGTAATGTTTGGGACATGAAGTACATCTGCTAAGTACTTTGATTTCCCACTCTTCGTATTTAGAGGTATGTCCCCTACATGAGCAATGGGGTGAGCTGTGTCATCTCCTGTCTACACATCTGGTTTGCGCATATCTCTAAACCACTCTCCACGAGACGTCATGTGATTAGAGGCACTTGAATCCACATACCAAACATCATCTTGGGTGGAATTCTCTGCAGTCATTGTATTCATTACATGCTGCATAAAAAACATGCGCTCGTTTTTGCTATCATCTGCATCTCTGCTAGTAGATGCATAGTTGCCCTGTTCTCTCTTTCCACTTGCTTTTCCCTTTGGACAATCACGTGACATGTGACCTCTTTCACCACAAGCCCAACATTCTCTGCTATCTGCAGTATGTTGCTGCCTGCTTGATCCTGCACCACGACCTCTTTGACTCCCCCTGCCTTGAGACTGGTTTCCCCTGCCACATGTATTGTTTTGATTTGATTGACCTTCTTGAAATTGGCCCTTGCACCCCCTTGGGCCTCGACCACGACCTCTACCTCTACCTCTGTTGGAGTTAGAATAGAAGGCCTGTTCAGAATTATTTCTGCCATGAGAAGAAGATGTGTCAAGGTTCTTCTCCTCAAGACTAAGCATAGAAATCAAATCTTGGAACACGGGGATGTCGTCTCTTGTATTCATGGAAGACCTGAAATGTACATACTCATCTCCTAGACCATCCAAGCATGCACGGACAATGTCATCGCCTTCCACTGAGACTTTAATAGATCCAAGAGCCTCAATGATACTCTTGATCTTCAAAGTAGAATCATTGATGGAGAGGTTGTTCCTCTTAACCTGATTTAGCTCCGACTTTAGTTGAAGCTTCCTGGCCTTGGTGTTCACCTCGAACACTCTGCCTAAGTTTTTCCATGCAATGGCGGGGGTTTCAGCATCCTGTAGATAGCCCATCATGCCATCTGTGATGCTCATAGAAAGAAAATACATCACTTTGCTTTGGCCTTGTTGCCAGTCCCTCAAAGCTTTCCTTTGTTTTGCTGTAGCATTTACCTCAGGAATCTTTGGTTCCTTTTCATTGTCTCCTTCTACATAGTCCCAATAACCTTTTCCTTTTAGAAATTTTGTTATTCCGAACTTCCATGCAGGGTAGTTAATTTTCTCAAGCTTCTCAGTAACAATCTGACTGAAACCGTCAGACATCTTGAAGCACTAAGACAAAATAGCTGCAATCTGTAAAAACCTACAAATCTGTTGAACCTGCTATCGTGGTACCTATAACGCTTTCTACACTCAACGAGTGTCCACAATCAAGCGTACATACAACCACTATACTTGTACAATAAATCTCTGTGTACTGCACTTTGGAGACCTTTTCAGAAACTTGTACAAAAAACGAAGATTGCGAACGAAGGGATTGTGATGCTCTTGCTCTCTTAGCCTCTCTTGCCTACACCAGGCTTTGATACCATGTAAAGAATGAGGATGCAAGAGAGCTACACAAGATAAGCACAAAGCACACAGAGATGGAAAGCTTCTTCTTCTTCTCACAGAAAAGAGAGTACAAAATGACTAAGTGCTAAAACTAAAAAGTAGCACATATGTACATGCGGTCACTAAGTGTGAACTCGCTAGAAGCGTACTAGGTTGGCACTATAAGTGTAGTCCAGCTGTAGAATCACTGGCAGAGATCCTCCATGTCAGTCACCTAACGCGCCAGTGAGTAAATGCCGTAAGCGGCCAAGATCCGTAGTGGATGCCAGCTCAAGATGTAGAGCTCGACATCTCAATAAGGAATATAGTTGAGGCCAAGACCAAGATGTTTTTGCTCGGCGGAGGAGAGGGAACATTTTGAGAGATTGTGACAAGAGAGGTTGGTGACTTTGTGTTCAAGAGAGAAGGTAGAGAGAATTTTTAAGACTAAAATTTTAAAGAGGTGAGGGTTGGTGAGAGGAAGCCAATACTTATAACATTTTTTACCCGAAGGGGAGGGGTGGGAGAGGAGAGGGAAAGTACATGGAGGAGGGGTCTAAATGTGAGAGAAAAGAGGAGGTTGAGAAAAGAGTAAGTGGATCCAAGTTGTAGGGTGCTCCTTCTCTAGTTCAACCTCCTCCATTGCAAGTTTTTTGAGGTTTTGGGCAAGCTATATTGGGGGTGAAGAGGTTTAGATTGAGGTACACGGCATGTGCTAGGATAAGGAAAAATTAGAGGATAATTGGGGGTTTGGAGAAGAGAGGGTAGACGTAAAAGGGGGAGGGTTTTTTGCAGTGGTTAAAAAGGGAGAAATACAAGAGGGGGAGGTTGAACGGGGGTAGGCTAAAAGGGGAGAGGTTTTGGGCTTTTTGAAATTTTGTGGAGTGAATTCTTCATGGGAGGTTTTGGACAAGGGAGGGGAATTTTGTATTCAACATCTTCAAAAGGCCAAAATAACCTATGAGATCAATCTGATACAATCATGGTGGATCCAACACAATGTCTGGGTACAAAGAATACAATGCTAAGGCGTGCAAGGGATGAGATCTGTAAAAATGCTAACTGCTTAGGGTTGAAAACTAAAAACACTAGGCCATTCTGAGGGCTGAAACTGATTGTTGGCCAATGTACAATGATAAGTAGTCTACGATAAGGTTCTACTCTACTGGTTCGGAGCGGTTCAACCATGTTGTGATACGTGACATAACGATGATGTCGATGACAAGATGACGATGACGATGATGATGTGGACGATGATGATGGTGTTGATAACGATGATGATGTCAAGGTTGAGAACTAAAAAATGCTAGTTGCTTTGTTGTGGATCTGCAATCTACGGCGGAACTGTGGCAAGAATCTGCAACTACCAACGCATGCAAAGCTAAAATGCAAAAACGCTAGCTGATTTGGGATGAATCTACAAAGCGCGCTTCTTTAGGCTGAAACCAGAAATGCTAGGCTGATCTGGGTTTTGATGGTTGATGCGGCAAGGATCTCCAAAATTCAAAAAGGGTGTGATATGGTGAGGTTCAAGGGTGATTTGAAAATGTTGGTTTTATGGGATGAAAGTGTTGATCTTCTAATGATGAAAACATTGGATTGATCGTGGAGAAAATGCTAGAGCTCCTGAGGTGATGCTGATTGGGTGCTTTCCAGGGGTTACTTGTCGACGGAAGTGGATGCATGGTACATGCAAATGCAAATGCATAAGAGGTTAGGGATCATGTCTCCAACCTATTCCATGTCCGCATAAGAGGCAAGTAGATCTTGGTACTCAAGATCAGGGTTCTTGTGTATTCAATGTCGATCTTCCTTCAAAGAAATGGCGTGCGAGGTGGGATCTGGTAAGTTCGTGGTTGGTAGTCAAAAATTATCCAGGAAAAAAATTGGGAGAGGCTCTATAGGTTCTAGAGTTCTTGGGGTTCTTCTTCAGGTTATTCCCTTGAGTCCATGAGGCCGAAGCACGCACAGAGCTCTAATACCAATGCTAGGCGCAAAGGAAGTGTTTTAAGGATTTAGCTTGGATCGAATACTCCGCACAAACACAAGGGCCGCTTTACTTCACTTGAAATAACTGAAGTGAATTGAAAGAAAGAGAGAGACAAGAGAGAGAAAAGAGACGAGACAAGGATGTCGGGTCCCAACCCTCAACGGCCCCCTTGCTCTATTGCAAGAGCAAGTAATATCTTTAATCTTAAACAAATGCTCATATAATAACTGAATGTTGGGATGTTGATGCTAATGGGTATTAATGATGTATGCAATGACAACGATGTCAACGACGACGATGATGTTGACAACGACAACAACAACAATGATCATGATGATGATGTCAACGACGACAATGGTGTCGATGACAAAGATGACATCAAGGCTGAAAACTAAAAGTGCTAGGTGTTCTACTATGGATCTGTAACCGCCGATGCATGCAAAGCTAAAATTCTAGCTGACTGGGCTGAATACGCTAAGTACTAGCTACTCTGGGTTGAAACCAAAAATGCTAGCTTGATTTGCATGTTAATGATGGATGCGACAATTATCTGCAAGCAAGAAGGGTGTGTTACAACAAGGTTAAGGGCCAATCTAAAAATGCTAGTTTTATGGGTTGAAAATGTTGGTCTTCTAATGTTAAAACATTCGGTTGATCCTGGAGAAAACGCTTGAGATACCTGAGGGTGCTAGCAATTTACAAGGTGCGTAGCCTCCTATGGGGGTTCTATGGGGCTGATATGCAACCACCAAGGCATGCAAGGATTGAATTGAAAAAAAGCTGGCTATCCTAGATGCATAATGGGCAAACATCAAGGTCACCTCCCAACCATAGAGCCAATATGGGCTCACCCCTGAGCAGCCTGAGGGCATGCAGCCAGTGGGCTAGACTCTACCGCAAGAGCCAATTTCCCAAATGAACGAGTTTACAAGAGTACAACTGTGCGGACAAAGTCGCCATTGATGTAGAGTCTAAGTGTGGTGATCACACAAGAGAATTGGATATGAGAATCACTCCTAGACATGCAATGGTCAGACATCATGTTCACCACCCAACCATAGAGCCAATATGGGCACATCCCTAATTCTCTTGTGTGGTGATCACACAAGAGAATTAGAAATGAGACTCACTCCTAGATATGTAATGGTCAGACATCATGCTCACCACCCAACCATAGAGCCAATATGGGCTCACCCCCAAGCCTAAGGGCCTACACGCAGTGGGCTAGATTCTGCCGCAAGAGGCTATGTCCCATACCAACGAGCCAACACAAGTAGTGGTGTGCGGGCAGATTCGCCATTGGTCTAGAGTCCTAGATACATAATGGGTGGACATGAGGCTCACCCTCAATCTCGAGGGCCTCCAACTAGTGGGCTAGCCTCTATTGCAAGATCTAGTGTCCCATAACAATGAGCCCACATCAGTACGGGTGTATAGATAGAGTTTCCATTGGTGTAGAGTCCCAGATACGTAATGGGTGGACATCAAGATCACCTTCTAGCCATAAAGAGAATATGGGATCACTCTCAAGCTTGAGTGCTGCACTCAGTACGCTAGCCTCTACCATAACAACCACTGTCCCATACTAACAAGCCCAGACCAGTATGGATGTGCAGACAAAGTCTCCATCAGTGTAGAGACCTAGATACGTAATGGGCGGACATCACGCTCACTCCCAACAATAGAGAAAATATGGGCTCACCCATGAGCCGGAGAGCCTGTAGCAAGTGCGCTACCCTCTATTGCATGAGCTGGTGTCCCATACCAATGAGCCCACACTAGTATGAGTGTGCGGGCAGAGTCGCCATTGGTCTAGAGTCCTAGATACGTAATGGGTGGACATGAGGCTCACCCTCAATCTCGAGGGCCTCCAACTAGTGGGCTAGCCTCTATTGCAAGATCTAGTGTCCCATACCAATGAGCCCACATCAGTATGGGTGTACAGATAGAGTTTCCATTGGTGTAGAGTCCCAGATACGTAATGGGTGGACATCAAGATCACCTTCTAGCCATAAAGAGAATATGGGATCACTCTCGAGCTTGAGTGCTGCACTCAGTACGCTAGCCTCTACCATAAGAACCACTGTCCCATACTAACAAGCCCAGACCATTATGGATGTGCAGACAAAGTCTCCATCAGTGTAGAGACCTAGATACGTAATGGACGGACATCACGCTCACTCCCAACAATAGAGAAAATATGGGCTCACCCATGAGCCGGAGGGCCTGTAGCAAGTGCGCTACCCTCTATTGCATGAGCTGGTGTCCCATACCAATGAGCCCACACTAGTATGAGTGTGCAGACAGAGTCACCATTGGTCTAGAGTCCTAGATACATAATGGTCACACATTAGGCTCACCTCCCAACCATAGATCCAATATGGGCTCACCCTCGATCCTAAGGGCCTCCAACTATAGTGGGCTAGCCTCTATCGCAAGATCCAGTGTCCCATACCAATGAGCACACATCAATACGGGTGTGCAGACAGAGTTTTCATTGGTGTAGAGTCCTAGATACGTAATGGGTGCCACATTTAGGCTTTAGGTCTCTGAAACAATTGATGTAAAGAGATTTTGAGATCCTAATTTGTTCAATCTTGGCTAGTGGCCTTAGGGCATCATGTACTTTGGATGTATGATGGCAAAATAGCAAATTTTCTCACATTTTGGCCAAAAAGTAAATAATCACGATTATTAGCTTGGAATTGGAGTTGATCTCTTTAGATAGCTGATTCCAGTGTTAGAATTTATAGCTATTGGAAGTCGTCAGTTTAGTCAGTGAAATTGGAATGGAATATAGAAACTGACCTGGAATAATTATTGAACTGAATTACTTTACTGGAACTAGAAACATACTGAAGGACTGGAAAAGTGTTTCAGGTTTAGATGCAGAGTTTATGAAGAACGAGTACAAGGTATCATAGACTGAAGCCCAATTGACTACTGTAGTAATGATTAGAGAGTAGAGTTACAAGTGAAGATATTGTCACTCAAGACAGCTTCGAAGACTAGAACCAAGAGACTAGAAGTAAGAAGTCAAAGAGTACAAGAAACCCAAACTACAATCAGACCAATTACAATGTAATGGGTCCTATTTATAGCCTCTTTAAGTTACTGTGGAAGCCGCTATCAGGGGATTTGTATTCGAAAGGTGAGCCGGGAAGGCACTGGGCCTTTGGCTGTGAGAGGTGCGAGGAAAAGAGTTGCAGCAGACACAATTAATGGAGACAAAGCTTAAAACAAACAGCTTGATCCAGATTTTGAAGCTTGATAACTCAAATCAAATAATTAATAGTATCCCTACTTAATCAAATGTAAATAACACATATTTAGGAAAATAGGAAAAAATTCACACATTTGAGACGATTCTTTGTGTCTCATGGACTTGAGGTAAGGTTGTATTGTACTAGGTTGTTGCACATATGAAAACTGAGATACAATGTTTAGTGGATGCTTATGAGTTTGCAAGATCGAATATGGTCCGTTTTCAACAACCATACTATACACTAGAGTGTTTTTGTACATGTTAGTTTACAAATACACACACACACACACACACTCATGCGCACGTGCACACATACACACACACACATGTTTTTGTACATGTTAGTTTACAAATACACACACACTCACGCGCACGTGCACACATACACACACACACACACACACACACACATGCTCACAAAACAAAATTTTCTTCCCACACATGCTTCATTTGATAAAACAATTAAAATGTAAGTTGCAAGAAAAACTTGGGTGATTAAAATGAAAAAAAAACACCATTCATATTGAATAAGATTTCTTGAAGATTACAAAGGTGGGATGCCATTATCAATGTTGATAATGACCCTAGCTATGGGTGGACTAATTGGAACCATTGCTAGAAGATTACAAAGTTGAAAGGCGAATGCTAAGCAATCATTCCTCTTTAGCTGCATTGACATTTGATGGTGCCTCATGTTCATCAAGTTTCAACTGACTCTCTTTGGCCTTGAGGATTATTGCCTTTGGAATCTTGATTTTTTCAGGAATTCGTCCACCCTTGGGCTTCCATGCCCAAATGATGCAGCTAGTGTCTTCCCAGCATTGAGGATCATTGATGTTATCTCTCCAATACTTGTTCCAACAATCCTTGTAAACCTCCATATCAATTGCATTCTTCTTCTTTGAAATTGGTGCCCAGTACTATATCTTCACTTGAAGATAGGTTGCCGAGTCATTGTTCTGATCAATATCCGTTGCTGCCACTCCTAACCAAATTGGGTAATTTTCATCACAAGGTTGCACAAGTACAAAGTCTCCCTTTGCCACATCAAGAGTTGGGTTGAACTCCTCAGCAGGTTTGCTGCACATTGGACCACAATAATGGCCCTTGATTATGTCAAGTGCTTCATCTAGACCATCTTCCAATGGAACTTCAAGAGGATGATCTTGTTCATGCATACTCCTTGGCCAAAAGTCATAAAATAAAGTGTTTTTACTTTGTCCGCGGTTTTGCATAGCTTGCATGAGATTCTCCGAGTACATAAGAATTGGGTTGATCCACCTAGCATACTCACTTTCATCTCCTTTCTCTTTCAAGTGATCTTTCCACCAACTTACATACTTCTTTACTCCTTCCATAACTTTCTCAATATCTTTAACATACTCAAAAGGTGATAATACTTCTTTACTCCTTCCATAACTTTCTCACTATCTTTAACATACTCAAAGGGTGGTAATACTATTGGAACACCTTCAGGAAGCTTGGCTCCTCCTTGGTCATTTCTCTTCCATAACTCTATACCATTTTCGGGTAACCAATCCACATTTTTAGGGTGTACTTTGTACTGCATCAAAGGTATTCCATCACTCATATAGAACCTAAATTGCAATGGCTTTGAATGAACCACTAAGCTATCTACTCCATCATGTAAGCACCCCTTTACAAATCCTTTAAATTCTGCCACCTTTTGTAGGAGAAAAGGTGCTGGATGCATGCTAACACACTCACTGAAGATCTTCATCAAATGTGGAAATGTAAAAATGGCTTGTTTTCTAAGCTTCTCAGAAAAGCGATTGAACAATGCATCAATGTCTTCATGAGTGTGACCAACCATAAGAAATCCAAGTTGCACAGTGTCAAATACTCCTCGTGCAACCAACAATGATAGGTATGCAAACACATATCGATTCTTATTTTCTCAACCACAATTGTCAAGTTGCAACAACAATGTTCTTGGCAACCTCTTGAACCCAAATACATTGCCATCTTCATGTACACGTGCATTAGTAGCAAAGATTGATTGCATCCTTGGACAATCATTTCCCTGTCTAGAATTAAAATTCTCAGTGTCCACATTCACATTTGTGATTAGATGTGTCTCTGCCTCTTCATTCTGAGAACTCTGTTCCTTGCAGTACTGGTTTTTCTCCTTAAGCACTTTCACATGGTGATAGAGAGAAGCTGTAGACAAAACACAATCAAAAAGATTTTTTCGTGGGTCTACACTTGAGTTTTCTAAGCTCAAGTCACCAAACATATGTTTATCTCTTCTTTCTAAGTTTCTTAGACAGTTTGAGAGAGATGCAATTGTGAAGTTGGGATCACTCGGCCATAATCCCAATGCAAAGTGACCATAAGCTGTTTTTCCATGTCCATGAGTGAGCATTCCTCTCAAGGATACTGGAAGCCTCTCAACTCCATTGAGAGATTTTGGAACTGGTTTAATTTGTGGTATAGCAGTCTTACTCTGGTCCATCTTGTCATGTATAATGCAGAAGAACTTGGTTGGATTCATTTTTGAAGAGCCCCTCTAAGCATAGTACAAATTTCTACAGCTCATTTGTTGCAACATGTGTGCTCTCCTCTATGCCATGTATCTAGCACGCTCCACCTGATTCTGGGTAGAATACATCTTAACCATTATTGATGTGCAAATGTCACATTTAGAGAATGTGCTTGATTTTGATAAAGTGGCTGTCTTGAAGACTGTGTTCCACAACCTTGAGAATGTTGGTTGTGACAACATTTTGTATTCCATTGTGACAAGTGTGTCGTTTACTTCCCGCAAAATGTCCACTTGTTTGTACATCGTTGGTAGAACACATTGAGTTTCCCGAGTGCCATGCATGGTTGTCCTTGACTTATGTGGCATTTGATCTGCATTATTATCTATGAAGCCTTGTATGAGTGCTTTTGCCATCTCAACATGTGTCAAGCTCTTCCTTATTATTCCAGTGTTTCCATGATTGCCATTGCATGCTCCACCAGCCAAGAATTTTTTACACAGCCTGTAAAATGTTGACTTTTCTATTCCACGCATTACATACCATGCTTTACTACATACCTTCTTTCCATCAAAAGTAAACTCAAAGCATTCCTCTTCTTGATCTTTTCTATGAGCCATGCTCATACAATCCAATAAAAATGTGCATCGGCTAGTGTAGCTTTGTCCCCAAAATTCTTCCCTCTCTTGCATGATTTTGGATCTGTTTCCAATCTGCCAGCATCGCATCTCACAACAATCAATTGTTGCAACTTTGTGAATGTTTGTAGCATCACATTGTTTGTTGAAAGCATGATCATTACCTTTTTTTTCCTAGGACTAACTCTATGTACATAACTCCTTTTCTTACCTGTCCCATCTCTTATATCATAGTCACCGCCAATGGCATCTTGCTCTCTATCATTTTGAGTATGAAGAAGAAGACCTAGTTCTGTACTGGTGATACCTTCTTCAAAACTAGTTTCAGTGTTGTTATCTATGCCATCATCCTCATAGTCATCACTGGAAGCATATAAGCTATCAATGGAATCTCCCGTTTCTTCCATGAGGAAATCTTGAATACCCTCAATGGCAGAAGAAGATTCAGTGTCTTTGATCAAGGGCTCACCATTCTCAAATGTGAGCTGCCTAATAGGCCAGCTTACCAAATTCAAACTTGAAATAGCACTTTCATGTGGATGCATCGGCCCTTCCACAATGACACCCAAGCTACTCTCACCTAGTTCAGTACAGTTTATAGCCTCATATGGGTGGACCAACAATACCACTCCATTACCAAGTTTTGTAGATCTATTGTCAGCCCAAAGGATGAATCTTTTCTCTTTCCAACTCACTCTATCTATCAAGCCATCTTCTTGACCAACAAGAAAATCCTCATCTATTGTGTGAGATTTTCCTCTGTCTCATAACAATATTATGCAATGGCCATTTGATGATGCTTCCAACTGCTTGAGACATGGTTCTTGCATCCATTGTGATGAATGGAATCAAGAAGGTGTCATCAAAACTTTCTAGTACATGTATCACCACACATGTTGTGCCAATCAATGCAAAACCACAACGTTGAGATGCATCAGTGGAATGAATAACCCCACGAGCTTTCCTCATGGAACCATCAACAAGAAACACTGAATCACCTTGTTTTGGACCCTGCAATTTTTGAGAAAATCAAGAGATATCAATAAAATTGTATGTCTGAACATATAACTCAAAATTTAATGCATTCCCAAGATACACTCACAATTTTGGCAAAATCTTGCATCCCATTCAATTAAGAAAATCTACACTGGGTCAATCCATGGAGGATGGTAGGAGGCTCGAGCTCAAGTTTGAACCTGTATGTACATCCAAGTGCTAGAAATCTAAAGCTGACAAGAGTTTCAAGATAGGGACTATGTTACATTGTAGAGGCACCCACGGAATTTGATAGGAGGATGGAGCCTTTATGCACATCCAAGTGCTAGAAATATATAGCTCACAAGAGTTACAAGATGGATCTCGATTTATATTGAATCAACCCATTGGGGATGGTAGGAGGCTCGAGCTCAAGTTTGAGCCTAAATGTACATCTAAGTGCTAGAAATCTAAAGCTGAAAATAGGTCCAAGATGGTGCCCGAGTTACAATGCCGGAGCATAGATGGAGCCTAAATGTAGGTCTAAGCACTAGAAATCTATAGTTTAAAATAGTTACAAGATGGATCTCAAGCTATATTGAGTCAACCCACGCAGGACGGTAGGAGGCTCAAGCTCAAGTTTGATCGTAGATGTACATATAAGTGCTATAAATACCTAGATAAAAAGAGTTTCACAAAGCCAAAGTTTCATAGAGTCAAGCATGGAATTTTGTAGGTGGCTCGATCTCAAGTTTGAGCCTAAATGTACATCCAAGTGTTAGAAATCTATACTTGTCACACAGGTTGCAAGATGTAGCCCAAGTTACATGGAGGCACCCATGGAATTTGGTAGAAGGCTCAAACTCAAGTTTGAGCATAGATGCACATTCAAGTGTTAGAAATCTACAAGCAACAAGAGGTGTGAGAAAAAACCCAAGCTATGTTGAAGTAGCCTTGAATTTGGAAGGAGACTCAAATTGAAGTTTGAGCTACATTATATATTTAAAGAGTTGTAAGGTGGAGCCAAGGTAATGATAAGCTTTACATCAAACCTAAGTTTCCTTGAATGACCTACCAAAAGAGCCGGAGCTTACAAGAAGGTGAGGCATCAAATTAGTTGCATGAGTGGCTCAAACTTAAGTTCGAGCCTAGTTAGTCATATAGTTTTCTTTTAGGCTAGAACATTAGTTCGAGTATAGGTGGCCTTGGAGATTATTCTATGAAAATTAAGCCTTGATGGACATTCAAAATAGAATGAGGTTTTTTTCTCAATTGTTTATGTGTAAATTGATTCTTGGTGATTATAGTCCTGGTGTTTTACGTGTTGTAGCAGGACAATTTTACATGCAAAAAGGTGCAATGAAATCAGTTAAGCAAGAGGGTTGGTGGCGGCGGGTCCCTCACTCATTGATCCTAAGAGGTTTTAGCCAAGGGAAGTCAAAACTATGTCCAACTTGTGAGTATTATTTTCCCAAAACTCTCAAAAAACTAGTTCTAGACACCCCTAACTTTGTCGAATTTTTTGACCCCTTAAACGTCATTTTTTTGAAAACCGTTCATAAAACCTGTTGCATACCAACAAGTTTTCTAAACAGGGTTTGTTTAGAAAAGTGTAGAGCCGCTCTCAAGCTACAGGCTCATAAAAAAAGTTTTGCAATCGGACTCCCTATGTGAAAGTTATGCTGATTTTTGTGAAAAGTTTTTTTTTTCACTTCTTTTAACCATCATGAAAAGCATTAGTTTTGGTCCACGCATGTGAGTTTGCTAATGTAACCTTGGTAGGGTTGGTGGGAAAAGCTATTAGAGACTTTTTAATGCTTTTAAAACCTTCTATATTATAATAGGTTTGGATTTTTCTACAGACTGTGACGAATTCGACGACGGCGCGATAGGTGAAATTCTTTACTCCCGCATCTCCTTGCCCTCTGCGAATATGCTCGTGGCCCCACAAGGCTCTTTTTCACAACTCTAAATTAATTCTCTATCGCTCTCTCTCTCTCTCTCTCTCTCTCTTCTACATTAAAACAGGGTTTGGATTTTTGTGCAGACTGTGAAGAAACCGATGACAACGTAACATGCATGGTTCTTTACTTTCCCATCTCCCTCTCCTCTATGAATCTATTTGCAGTCCCAAAACTCTCTACTTTAACACTCTCTCTCTCTCTCTCTCTCTCTCTCTCTCTCTCTCTCTCTCTCTGTGCATGTATTTCTCTTTTTGATTGCAGGTGAAGATCTGATATATTAGTGGAGTTCAGTTTTGAAATTTGAATTTCAAATTCGAAAGGCTTATCTAGGTGCACTTCTTTGTCTCTGTCTCGTGTGTGTGTGTGTGTGTAATATCTTCTTCTAATCTTTCTATGTAATTACCCTCAGCTCCTCTTAATCACTCCCTAATCTCTCTGTGTAATCTCCCTTGCCTCCTCTTAATCACTCCCTCCCTTCCTCTTAATCTCTCCTAAACATGCATCTCAAAATTCAATCTTCAATATCATTCTATTAATTTCTAATCTCTATTTAATCTACTTCTAATGACTACATATACTCATTATTGTTTGCTACCGTCTCCTTGATACACCTTTTAAATTCTATCATTAAGTTAATCAAACTACAACCACGTCTAAAATCACCCTCTATAAATTGAAAGTAAGTGGCTATTCTCTAATTAGAGTACTTAAACAATAAGTACTTTAATTAACTTTTTTTAAAACTGTAATGAAGTAATTAATCTACTTAAAGAAAAAGATGGATAACAACACTTAATTGGTTGGGTACTGAGAGTGACATTTCCACTTGACATAGATTCTTTGATTTTGATATTTAGCTCATTTTTGGTGCCTTGTTTCCTTGTTGAGAAACTAGAACAATGAACTAATGTAGCTTAAATCTCACCTTCTAATGCTCTCAAAGCACTAGCATATTCCACTCTAGTGTGGCCTCATGAGCTTATTGTGGATATTTTAGCATGATAGTGTTGCCTCATGCAAGTGCCTGAGACTTAACCAGGGCCAGAGCATAATATATCCAGGGAAAGCGGCTCAAATTTAAGTTGGAACCTCTCCTACATATGCTATTGTAGCAAGTCCTGGCTTAATGGCATCCTTGTGGCTACTTAGGGAAAGAGGCTTGAGATTAAGTTCGAACCTTGCCTACATATGCTAATATAGCAAGTCTGCCTTCAACTTAAGTTTGAGCCTCAACTGTATATGCTACTTTAGCACTAGGGTGTACGGTTAGCCTCATGAAATCTATGTGGATACCAATGCTAGTAGGCTCAAACTTAAGTTCGATCCTCACTTGCATATAGTAGAGTAGCACCATCATGTAGGGCTTGTTGCTACCAAGGGCATACAAGAACACCTTTAGGCTCGATCTTAAGTTCGAGCCTCAAGTGCATATTCTTTAGAACTAGGATGTAAGGCTTGCCTCCTAACATCCTTGTAGCTACCGATGGAAAGAGCCTTGCTTGCAGTGTAGCCCTACTATGCAGCGACACAACCTCATGACATCCTTGTGGCTATAAAGGACATGGAAAAATATCTTTAGACTCAAGCTAAAGTTTGAGTATTTCATACTGTAGCGCTAAGGGGAAAGGTTAATCTTGTGAAATACTTATATCTACTAAGGTCATAGAATAGCATCCTTGTGGCAAACAATGAGAAAAAGCTTGCACTTAAGTGTATACCTTGCCTACAAATGTCAGTATAGCACTATGATGCATGTATAGCTTCATGACATCCATGTGGATACCAAAGGAAAAGAAAAACACTTTGAGGCTCGAGCTTAAGTTCGAGCCTCAATTGTATAAGCTATTGTAGCACTAGGGAGTATGTCTAGACTCATACTTTAGAGATACTAATTCCAAGAGGCTCAAACTTAAGTTTGATCCTCACTTGCATAGGCTAGTGTAGCACTAGAATGCAAGCCTAATTCCATCCTTGTGGCTACCATGGGTATAGAATAGCACCTTAATTTCAAGCCTCATTTTCATATGCTAGTGTAGCACTAGGATGCAAGGATTTCCTCATGACATCCTTGTGTCTACTAAGGGCAAGAGGCTTGAACTTAAGTTTGAGCCTTGCCTACATATGCTAGTATAGCACTAGCATGAAAGTCTAGCTTCATGACATCCTTGTGGATACCAAGGGAACAGAACAACACCTTTAGGTTCAAACTTAAGTTTAAGCCTCAATTGCATATGATATTGTAGCACCAGTGTGTAAGGCTAGCCGAGGGATATCCTTGTGGCTACTTAGGGAAAGAGGCTCGAACTTAAGTTCGAACCTCGCCTACATATGCTAGTATAGCAAGTATAACCTAATGACATCCTACTTAGGGAAAGCGGCTCAAATTTAAGTTCGAACCTTGCCTACATATGCTATTGTAGGCTACCTTAATGACATCCTTGTGGCTACTTAGGGAAAGAGGCTCAAACTTAAGTTTGAACCTTGCCTACTTATGCTAGTATAGCAAGTCTAACTTAATGACATCCTTGTGTCTACTTAGGGAAAGTGGCTCAAATTTAAGTTTGAACCTTGCCTACATATGCTATTGTAGCAAGTCTGGCTTAATGAAATCCTTGTGGATACTTAGGAAAAGAGGCTCGAGCTTAAGTTCGAACCTTGCCTACATATGCTAATATACCAAGTCTGCCTTGAACTTAAGTTTGAGTATCAATTGTATATGTTACTTTAGCACTAGGGTGTAAGGTTAGCCTCATGACATCTATGTGGCTACCAATGCCAGTAGGCTCAAACTTAAGTTCCATCCTCACTTGCATATACTAGAGTAGCACCAGCATGTAGGGCTTGTTGCTACCATGGGCATAAAAGAACACCTTTAGGCTCGATCTTAAGTTCGAGCCTCAAGTGCATATTCTTATACACTAGGATGCAGGGCTTGCCTCATGACATCCTTGTGGCTAGCCTTATTTGCATATGCTATTGTAGCACTAGGGTGTAAGGCTAGCCGATGGACATCCTTGTGGCTACCAGAGACAAGAGTCAAGAGGCTTGAGCTTAAGTTCGAGCCTCACCTAGATATGTTAGTATAGCACTATCACAAAAATCTAGATTCACTAAGTCCTTTTAGGATTCATGCAAGAATAGAAAAACACTTAGGATTGATAGCCTCATGGCATCCTTCTGGTTACCAATGACAAGAGGCTCAAACTTAAGTTTGATCCCCACTTGCATATTCAAGTGTAGCACTAGCATGGAAGGCTAGCTTGATGACATATTTGTGGCTATCAAGGGCATATAATAGAACCTTTAGGCTCGATCTTAAGTTCGAGTCTCAAGTACATCAGGGAATAAAAATTCACTTTTAGGCTCAAGCTTCCTCTCCATATGCTAATGTAGCACTAGGGTGCATGCCTAGCCTCATGACATCCTTCTAGCTAGAAAAATCATAGAGCTTCACTTTTAGGCTCAAATTTAATGTAGCACTAACTTGCAAGACTACTCTCATGACATCCCTGTGGCTAGCAAGGGTACAAAACATCTTTTTGGCTCAAACTTAAGTTCAAGCCTCATCTACACATGCTAGTGTTTTTTTTTAATGTACTATTTAACTTAAACATATGCTCCTTGTTTAGGTTCTAATATTGTTCTTTTTGGTTGTTTCAGGAATGGAGGCTTCCAATGTACCAAGTATACCAGAGCAGGGTGCACAAGTCTTCACACTCGATGTTCTTGGAATGTCCACTCACACCAAAACTACTGCTCCAAGAATAAAGGTTGACAAGACCTTTGAGTTAACAAAAGAAGAAGGAGTGAAGTGGTTTGTGGATACCTACGATACACATGCAAACTACAAAGGTGACATCCATCTATATGTTTCACAAGGTGATATGAAATATGGAGACATGGGGATTGTTGTGGGTGTCAAAGATGATGTGGATGCAACACCAATGCCATGCTTTGCATGTAATGTGCTACCTATTGGAAAGACCACAAAGGCAAACAAGTTTTGCTTATCATTGGGAACTTTTCATGTAGTAGACATGAATGGTAGCAAACTAGGAAAAGAAAATTCTATTGTAAAATTAGGATTGAAGATCTTCAGCTTCACTAATCAAGAAGACTCAGGTGTGGACTGTGTGGAAGAACTAGTGAAGGCAGTGAAACATGCAAAGCAAGTCTTGAGCTTACCAAAGAAGATTGTACCTACAAAGAAACCAATAGGGGCACTATCTAAGAAAGTTGTGGAGAAGACAGGGAAAGACATAGTTAGGAGTGCACTTGGAGCATCAAGAGGTGCCCGTGTAAGCGATTCAACACATGTAGAGAAGATCACTGCCACCATTAATTTAGAGGAGCAAGAAGGTTCACAAGGGCAAGATGCACAAGGACTCAGGAGAAAAAGAAAGGCAAAGGATGATTCTCCTCTTGAGGAAGATCAACAAAAACTAGCAAAGAGGAAGATGAAAAAGAGTGCAGAAGAAAAAGAGGTTTCTGAAGAGGAGTTAATGGACATGGAAACTCCATCCGAAGATGAAAAGGCACTGACCTCTTTAGAAATCAAGAAGGGATTCTATCCTTTTGGGATTAATGAATTCTTTAGCATTGATGTGACAAGGTGTTTTCCTGCTTCATCAAACTATGTGTACAGAAAATTAAATCTAGATTGGGTCAAGATTTTTACTTTAGACTTCATTCAAGAACCAAAGAAAGAGGAGATACTAGCAATTTTGATGCCTTGTGATCCTTCCAAAAAACATCCTCTTGACAAAGTTGCCAAAGAGGATGTTCGCAATGTTGATTACTGGATCATCTCTCGACAACACTTCATTAGTGCTGCAAAACGTTTGCAGGATGAAAACGTTGCAAAGGTTACCCCTCAATTGCGTCAACAATTCAAATATAGACAATCAAAGATGATTCTGAATTGCCCACCAAAGATCTCTCGTGAAATCTCCAAAGATGCGAATCTATCTTTTGCAATGTCAATGCAAAAGGAGCCATTCCTTGACCAACTTATGCAAGCATGAGCACAATGGAATGCAAATGGTTGTCCTTCTAAGCCACCACCTAGTGTCAACAAAACCAAGGAGGACTTTGAGGCTTGGAAGGTACTTGTTTGATTCTTTGAAAACATGGATGTGAGTCTTTTTAATCAATATCTATTTGTAAACTAGAGTCTATCATAGGCTCAAGCAAGACCTCCATGTGCTCATTCAGAACTTAAATTGAGGTTTTAACTTAAGATTTAGGTCACTTGCATATGAGGCTATATCACAAACAAGTGAGGCTCGAACTTAAGTTTGAACCCCACTTACATATACCCACATATTTTGGACTTTGCATAGATGTATGCGAGAATATAAAGAAACAATTCAATCTAGCTAGGCTTGAACTTATTAAATATGCGTCTCAATACCACAAGTTAGAGCCTTGTCAATATTGATGTTGGAATTTTCAATTTTGCAGACCTTTGTTGAGACAACAGAGCACACACTTCAAAAGGGATTTGTCAAGACCGACTTGCATTTGCTTCTATGTGATGAGAAGATATGGAAGAATTGGGTCAAGATCATGAGACAATATGCTCGAGGCTTGCTACCAAATACAAAGGGAGAAACAATTGACGAAGGTTCCAACAAAAATCCTAAATTTCTAACTATGAAGGGTCGTCGGATTCCCCAAGCACCTGGCACAACAACACTGGCACCTAAATTGTTCAGGTGCATTTTAGGCCTCGAGAATAAAGAAGTTCTTGAACTACAAAATGCAATCCTGGACAAAACCATCTTGCTAAAGAAGAGCAAGCATACCCCTCAAAGAATGGACATGGATGAGATGGCTTGGAAGCTAAAAACAAATCGAGTGTTGAAAGAAGCAATAATATCATTCTTCTTTGATTTGACAAGGGAAAATTTATCTTGGGAGCAAGTTTGTGAGAAGTACAAGCTAGGAGAGCATGAGTACAATCAAATGAGGAGCTATAGCTAGTACTATGTCAAGGACTCCCTCAACAAAGCAAGGAAGACTCCACCCTCAATTCCAAAAAATGTAAAAACTCTCCTCAATCATCTTTATAGAGCTAATATGGGCATAATATCTCAAGATGCATCTATTCCATGGATAATCAAGGGGGTGGGATTTGATATGGGGAAGATCAAAGACTTTTCCAATATAGAGCACACACCATTTCAATTGGTCGTCTTGGATCTTCATGGTACTAAAGAAAATATCTCTATAGATTTTTTTGCAAATTTGGCACTCAATCTAAACACATTGAATGCACAATACGAATATGTGCTAGTGTGTTTCATTGATTTCATCAATATCGACATGCTTGTTGAAGGGGTTTCTAGCCAGTCAACTAAGGTCCATATTGAATATGGAAATATCCAAGCAACAAGAGATGACTCATGGATAGATGGAACTGTGGACTCTGCAATGGTTGCTCTTTTTGTTAGCAAGGTTGATAGATTTGAGGCTATTCACAAAGCTCATACAAAAAGAGTCTTTTTCTCAGGCTCTTGTGGCAAGGATCATAAATTTATTGATAGAAACTTCATTGATGGCCTTATCACAGGGTTTTGTCCTGAGGAAAGCTATGTTTTGGAAATTTGTTGCGGTGGAGTTGTTTTGGAGCAAAGCTTGTCGAAGAAGAGAAGGGCAATTGCTCTATGTAAAGATGATTTTGAAGCAATGGAGTTCGAATCTCAATGCTCTAGTCTTTTGGAGAGAAATCCGTCCTTGCAGGAGTGGTGTGGTGCAAGTCAAGCATCACTTGCGAGACAAACAGTGGAGCTGGATGATAAAGAAAAAGAAGACCTTAACAGTCTTGACATCGATGAGCAACAAAGCAGTGGAGAGGATGTTGATGGAAATGAAGACAACAATAACGTAGACAACATGGATGATAGTAAAGTTCAAGAAGCTAGAAATTTTGATCATCAAGGGGGGGGAGACAATGTTGGAGAAATGAGTTCAGTTGTGGATGTTGAGTGTGCAAAAGAAAATGATGAAGATAATGAGGATGATGATGCATGCAATGAGGATGCACAAGAGGATGATAGAGCCCCTCAAAACATTGTAGTAGCTGATGAAAAAGGTGCGAATGCTTCTTAGAGTATTTTTGATACTAAGTTTAATGATGCATGCCATTATCATGTACCAATAGACTCCTACAGTATAAAAAGGCAGGATAGTGTATTGAATTGATCAATTGTGATACTTTAGGTCCTTCAAACACTATTTTCTTAATACTATCTTGTGTCTTTATCTAAAAGTATGTCATTTTAATTAGATTTAATTTTTGTTGTTTTAAAAAATGATGGGGGGGATCAAACTTGAGTTTGAGCCATCACAAAGCACATGTCTTTATTTAAAGTGTCAATTCACAAAGCATAGCTAAAATATAGATGTGTATTAAGAGTAAGAAATTTTGGTTTTGGTGAGACAATAATGAAGCATTACCAAACACTAATGAGGATCAAACTTAAGTTCAAGCCTAACAAGGAGAGATAGTGAAACACTTGTGTATGAACTTCAATCAAAAAAGTCCTAGCTGAGTTGTTCTAAGTGAGACTTGAACTTCCATATCCTAGTGTAGCACTTGCATATGTTACATGAAACTCATAATGTCTCTGTACCTAACAAGGCATTGAAATTTAGTTTGTAGGCTCGAACTTAAGTTTGAACCTTGCCTCCACATGTTAGTGTAGCACTACCATGTGAGGACGAGCTCATGAGCACTACCATGTTACACCAACTTCAAGAGAATTGTAGTAATATAATCTTCCAAATAGCAATACTTACGGATCATAAAGTAAAAAGGATCATACCTTGAAAAATTCATAGTTAAGAGGTTTTTTGAATAGACCCTAGATGTGCACAATATAATAATTTTATACATAGTGAATGCGTTGAGACTAGACATGGCTTGAGATTTAAGCCTTACACTTGAAACATAAGCTTAAGGTTAAGACTTAAGCCTTAGGCATGAACTTAAGTTTGAGCCTCACCTCCAAATGTGAAATAGGTAGCATGTTAGGTGAGCATCATGTGATCATATGTATGAGTTTCAAGGACAAAAGTCATTGTCATAGAATCCTACCTCAGTACTTCCAAGTGAAGCTCACAATTTCATATCCTATTGTAGCGATTACATATGTTAAGAAAGAGTCGTAATCTATAACAAGAAACTGAGATTTATTTTGTAGGATTGAACTTAAGTTCAAGCCTTGCCTTTGTATGTTAGTGTAGAACTACCATATGAGTCCAGTCTCATGAGCATTGTAGCAAATTTTTTTTACAAATAACAAAATACTTATAGATTATGAAGAAAATTGGATGATACCTTGAAAAAGACATAGATAAGGGGTTTTATAAATAGGTCTTCAGTGCACATACTATAAAAGGTTTTTACATAGTGAATGATGAAGACTAAAAAGGGCTTAGGACTTACATTTTAAACTTCAAACATAAGCATAAATTTTGAGACTTAAGTTTTAGGCTTGAACAAAAGCCTAAACTTTGAGACTTAAGCCTTAGGCTGGAGCTTAAGATTAAGCCTCACTTTCAAATGTGCTTTAGGTATCATTCTAGGTTAGCATTTTTATGTTAATGTGCTAAATGGAGCCTTTCTAGCATAAAACGTATGGGCTAGATGATGGAAATGAAATGGATTCTATGGTTATTGAAAATCCACTAGACTATTTTCTAAATAGGTAAAAATTTGTCTTTTTTCATCTTTCAGATGAAGACAACAAAATAGAAAACGGAGATAACATATCTCAAGCAACAAAAGTGCTACCCACCATTGTTGGAGAGACCGAGTTCCATAAAGATGATCTTGTAGAGCACAAAAGTGATCTTGTAGAACAAACCTCTCAAAAAAATTCAAATGACATGACTAAAGAGAGCGAGAACATGCTACCTACAATTGGAGAGACCCAAATTCAGGAAAGTGACATTAGGAATAGTGAAGAGGAGATGGTGGTGGTAGAGCATCAAAGTGATTTTGTTGTGCAAAATTCTCCAAAACCTTCACACGACACTAACAACATGCCTCAAAGAGATGAGGATGCAGAGGGTAGTGAGAAGAAGGTTGAAGCCAATGAAGAGCTCCAAGCGACTCTTGCAACCAAGGACATACAAGAAAAAACTGACAAAGGGACAAGGAAAGCGACACCAAATACAAACAAAGTCCAAAGCATTCAAGAAAGGGAGCAAGAGATGAAGTTGGTGAGAAAAACAAAGGTACTTATTTGTCCAATGTGATTAGTATAGATATGGCCCTTTTTGGAAGATAATACAAAATTCTATTATGTTGTCTTTGCAGGTGAAATTGACATTCAAAATCAAGGATCTAGTGTGCCACAAGTAGACATCAACGTTGAGGAGCTACGCCCTGATGCACGAAAACGTAGGCCACTTGGAAGCTTATATTCTTTTGAGAGAGATGGAGATAAACTAGTCTTTCAATCTTCCCACATCAATAGAGAAATGCAATCACTTTTAGGAGACATCATTATAGATGAGTATGGGAGTATGAGACATAAATAAATGTGTGCAATTTACAATTGTGTGCTGCAAATATATGGTCCCTTGTTTTGAGATTTATAAGTGCAAAAACTTAAATTGTTATCATTCTTTTGTATTGTATGCAGAAAATATTGCTCATGCAATCAGCATGAAGAAACATGCACTCATTCTTGATCTTAATGGAGTTTTACTCAGCAAAGAAGACAAGAGGCATCCATGTACAGATTGTGTCAAAATTGACCTTGGTCACACCACAATTGTTGTTCGCCCGGGTTGTTTTGAATTTTTGGATGAGATATGTACTTTCATGTTGGTATTTGGTCCACCATGCTACAAAAGAATGTTTGCACTTATGTGAACACTCTTGAAAAGCATGCACATAAAAAATATCATCTCTTTATGGTATATATGGGGACAAGAAAATTGCTACATCCATAATCTTTGAAAAGTGTATAAACCGGATAAGCCTAATGTTGAGGCTATGTTTAAGCCTTTGTTGAGGGTTTGGTATTAGTGCAGGAATTTATGCAGTACAAAGAATACATTGCTCATTGATGATAGTCCTTTCAAGGGATGTATTAACCCAAAAGATAAGTGCTTATATCCTGAAAGTTTTCAAGGGAGGCCTGACTATCTTCTTTGCAATGAGATTCTACCATACCTTTTAAATCTAAATAACACAGATGACATTCAATCTGTTATTTCACTCAATTGGCTAGGACAATCTCTAATCACAGAGGTTCATGACCTATTTACAAAGTTTCAAGACATTATGGAAGAATGGGGCATGTTCAATGTCCAAATTCTAAGGGAAGAACTTGACAACAATTTAGTTGAAGTGGAAAGCTCATCTTGTGCATCTTCACAGCTACCATTGTGCAATAACAAGTTAAGTTATGTTCAAGAAAGTAGGGGCAAGAAAGTAGTAAACTCCTTAAGCAAGGATCCAGCTATGTTGGCATCCAAGTTTGGTGTGCCACTATTATCTTCAAACCAGCTGAACTTGTTAAAATTGTCTCACAAAACAAAAAATTTGAGTGATCAACATGCTATTGCTTATGCTACTAGCTTGGGGTATGGACGTGGTCATTTCATTAGAGGAGTTGCAGCAAAAGCATACATATCAAAGATACAAAAGGCCTACTTTAGCTTATGGGTAGGACTCACTTTAGATTGATCAAAAAATATAAAAAATAAAATCAAATTTTTATCTAATCTAGCATATTTGTTATTGCAGGTGGAAGAAAAAAACCAGTAAGGGCTTGGCGTGCGCGTTGACTCAATCACCTGGAATGTTCACATACATCTAGAGTGGTGGAAATGTGTTAAGAAGATTTTGACCAAAACAATGTGTTGGGATCTAGTATTCCGGCCAAAACAATGTGTTGGGTCCAATTATTTGAACATGAACCAAATATGTACACTTTTATATTTCATCAACTAGATGTTATTCAACCTTGGAAAAGAAGTCTCTCTTTTATCTTTGTGGTTGGAGCTCTTTGTACAAGATTTCTTTTGTGTATTGAAGAAAAATATTTTCTTTTGTTGTCTTCTCAAGGTTTAAGTCTATATATATCATGGATAAAATAAATAATGTTGGTGCACAGTGTGTTAATTGAAAATAATATCTCTTCCATTGACCATCATGCCTTTTTTTTGGAACATGAGATTCTGAAGCATATAAATTTGATTTCAAATGTACAAAGCATTTACTATTGAGGTGGCACATGTCATTGAGGACTCATAGGCCTAGAAGGAAATTGATTTCACCACCCTCAGATACTATATGGAAACAAAGAAGAGTATTGATCCTTGAACTCAATGGTGTTTTACTTAAGACCATTGAAATGCAACATGGTGATGTATGCCCAGATTGGGGAAAACATATGCATCTCGTTGAAGAGAGTACAAATGTGTGGCATTTTATTCGCAAAAATGCATTATGCAATGGTTTGAGGTGTGGATTTGGAGCACTAATAGATTGCAAAGGACTCGTCCTATTCTTGAGTTATGCTTTCCACAACACCATAAAAAATTTAATGTCATAGAAGGACATGTAGCATGCCAAAAGACAGATCTTCTAATTGGATACCAATTTGTATACCACAAGAACTTGGATGTAGCATGGAGATTTTTTCATGATTTGGATGGAAATAATAGATTAATTTTTTACGAGGCCCTTTACAGTGTAATGTGGAATATGCCCGGAACCTACTTGATTTTTCCAAAAATTTGGAATCAATCAAAAGAAGAGCTTTAAAGTTTTTTGGAGAGAACAATCACTGCATGGTTACTTGGTTGGATCTATGCAAGGGACAAACGAGAGTATACTTGCAATATGTTGGTAAATGAAGCAGCTTGTGATAGAGAAACCTTGTACGTATTGGAGCAATACATGAGAAAACACAAAGTTTAATGATGTATTTATAGTCATTGAGCCTCTTGACATAGTATCATTTCCTGGATGAGTTGTAAAATACTTGGATCCATGTAAATATGTGAATTGGATTTTATTTTTTATCTTGGTGTTTCTAAACACCACACTATTTTGAGGTCCCTTCAATTCTAAAATTTGTTTTTGATTATTGTAGATTCTTTTTATGAGTATTGATATAGCCAATTCTTTAACGTTAATGTCTCAAATCCGAGCTACTAATTCAAAGAACTTTTTCTACATGAATAATGTTGTATAATGCAAATTGAGTTTAGTGCCATGCTTCCCTCATTCTTTTGATGTCATTGTAGTTGATGCATATAAGTATATAATATATAAATACACATATCCATATAGATATGTGTTAAGGGGTATATGAAACATAGAGTGTAACCGTGAATAGATGATAGCTCAAACTACACAAAAATACTAAGTTTTTTAACAGCGTTATAAGAAATGGGACTTGAATAATTCCCAAAATTCCTAAATAGGTCTTTAATGGAGGAGTTTATGCTCCTTACAAGACTTGACCTGCCTTAATCTAGGTTCTAATTAAGAAATCAAACTTCAGTAATGATGGTAATGTTTAGTCCGATGATAACAGTACCAAATAAAATCCTTTGCCTTAATTGGTTTGCCAAACTTGCCTTGATCTTCTTCGTTTTCCCTCTGCTGCTTCAAGGTCGAGAGAGAGTTTGATTTTCTCTTTAGCTATGGCTATGGGAGCTTAGCTTTGGATTCAAATGGCCTTATGATTTTTAATTAGATATGGCTTAGGAGTTTCTATTAGAGATGGCTTAGGATTATGGCTTAGGATTATCGGCTTGTATGAGTAAGAAGAAGAGAGGATTTGAATGGATCAAGAAAGTTTAGCTTAGGATTATTCGAATGGACATGGAGGCATGGAATAAGCGGATTCTAAAGCTTGGTTAAAGAAAGCTAGGATTATAATGCT
This sequence comes from Adiantum capillus-veneris, assembly GCF_014529385.1. Classification (NCBI taxonomy): domain Eukaryota; kingdom Viridiplantae; phylum Streptophyta; class Polypodiopsida; order Polypodiales; family Pteridaceae; genus Adiantum; species Adiantum capillus-veneris. The sequence continues at coordinate 32,014,615 of NC_140944.1, read as the reverse complement.
AAAGAGTGCCAAGAATAACTCAAAAGAGCCGCTCCCTTCCTTCTTATATAGTAGCCCTTTTGGGAGTTTGCATGCTTAAGCACCCTTACTATTTTTGGCCATCCCATTAGCGATATCGTTAATGGGCACGGCCTCTTGGTGACGTGGCACTGCAAAGGTTGACCTGCACCAAAAAAATCGGGAGCGGCTCCAAATAGGAGCGCCTTGGCAAGCTAGATAGTTTTCGTTTCTTCGGCGACTGCATCTGCGCCCACTACTGCCCAACGCGAACTCCTTTACCTCCACCTCCATCCCTGCTCGCTGCCGCCCACCATTCCTTCTTGCCTCTTCACATTAGGTTAAGAAAAAGACCTTTTTTATTTTGGCTAGTGGGCGGCTACACTTTGTAGGTCATAGGCGGCCTTTTTAGTTGGCCCTTGGGCGGTTAGCTTAAGTGCAAGAATAGGTGAATGCATTTAGAAAAAAAAACTTCCATCCGGCAAAACAAGTCAAGCTTTTACTGTGCATACACCATTCGACTTACATGTCCGTCAAAGGAATTATATATAAAAAAATGCTTCCGTATCAGCCCACATTTGGCATAGATATTGGTCAATGCATTGCATTAAGCATGTATTCTGGCCAACTTGAAAATACATCGCTAGTGGAGATGGCCTTCAGTTGCCACCATACTTGGCACATATATTGACCAAGGCATTGCCATGATAAACTCATTGAGATGTTAATGAAGGCATCACATTTGGTAATTACATCACCCAAGGCATAGCATTCTGCTCTGACGGCTCCATTTCCGAGAATCTAGCTGAAGCTCAAAAATTACCAGATGAACTTGACTGATCAAGGCGACCAGAGCAGTATGGAATTGGCCCCCGATGATACTTAAACTGGCCATATCTTGTCAAAACCCCGATTGACGAACTGGAAAGATCAACATGCTCCTGGATTTGAGCACTTCAGGCCCATGCATTTATATCATCTTTGACCCTTTATCAGCAGCTACCCTATCTGGTACGGATTCGCTCTTGACTCAACTTCAAACTAAGATAACTTCCTATCTGCAGCTCCAATTGATGAGCCGTAAAGACAGGCTTGTAGAGCACTTCAAGTACTTCAACTTTGATCAATAAAATCCTAGCTATAACCACTTCAATCATACTCACTGTTAGCATTACCAAGAAATCTTTTGGCCCACTAGAGCCGCATCTGGCATAATTTTAAATAATTGTGGAAGTGTGAACCCTCTCTCTTTTTCTTTGATAAGCAACAAAACAATTATAGAGAATTTATTAGGATCATTTTACCTTTGAGTAAAACTTAAAATTTTCAAACATATCATTTTGATGGCGGTGTCGTCCAGCTCCGCTTTCATGATGGAAGAAAGAGAAAAGAAATGGAAGCTAAGCTTCTTTGAAGCCTACACATTAACTGAGCAGTGATCATGGCTTGTTAAGAGGCCAAGTTTAATGGTTAATGTATACCAAATGCGGCTTAAAAGGGCCAACAGATGTCTTAATGATTCTAAAAAGGAGTATGCTTGAAGTGAACACATATGGGAGATTATGATCTAGAACTGTAGTGCTTGAAGTGCTCTATTGGCTTGTCGATTGGAGCTACGGTGGAGAAGTTATTGCAGTTTGAAGTTTAAGTTGATTGCAGATCCGTACCGGAATATTGGGAAACTGCAGCTGAGGGGACATAATTGAAATGAATGGATGGGCCTGAAGTGCTCACATTGTGGAGCACATCAGTCTTTTCAGATTAGTGATTGGAGTTCCAGTTGCCAAGTTATTGGCCGTTAAAGATTTACTGGGGGCCGATTCCGTACCAATCTGGTCGGCTCGGTTGGTGTGCCATCTAGGAGTTTTTGACTTCAACCAAGTATTGGAATTTCATCTCTTGGAATGCAATGATTGCGGGATAAACCCAACAGAGGGAGTGCTTCAAACGAGAGTGCGGAAAGCCCTGCAAAATACTCGAAATAGCACATAGCAAGCCATAAATCAACAAACAGTATACCTGGCACATCCACGAACTCGTAGTCGAAGCTATACGCGAACATCGACAGACGTAGAGTGGAAGAGAGGGAAAGAGCACACGCAGGTGAACCTCCTAGAGTGGAGTGCTACGCCCGACACGGCGAGAGAGAAGAGGGGAGACAAGATAAGAATAGACACGAGAACTAGGTGCAATATCCCCCCGTGGAAGAGTGACCATTTTCCTCTTGCACGTATTTGTTATATAGATTTCTTGAATGGTCAAGTTGGTTACAAACTGGCCGGCCGGTCATAAATGGTCAAAGCTCATAAAAGAGCACTTGAATAATAAAATGTATAATGTATATATTTTCATTCGCATAGGCCTAGCTTGGTCTAGTCTTTTCCACCTGTCAGCTGCAATAAGTAATAAAATATCAATTCTATAACATACCTCTCCATTGGAAAGCAACTGTCCTGAGTTGCAAAGATAAAAATCTGCAAACATTACTTGTAAAAAAAAATGATTAGAACTTTGTATCAAATAGTAAAAGAAAAATCCATAAAATTAGACAACATTGCTTAATAATATGCCTGCCGTCATCCACATACTACCTATTCTAGTGTCCCATACCACTAGAATAAGCATCATATGTCATACCCTGATGAATCAAGATATCATTGGTCCCACTCATCAGCAATCTCATAATGTCAAGTCTCATCACATAAACACTACTAAATAATCACCAGATACCAAATTCCAATCTGAATCCAATTCTACAATATAAGTCCAAATATAAATCACTTTCATTATGTACCCGGGTAACAAAATCATACGAGTTGCAGTGGTGGCCAGCCATTGCAGCATGATTTTGTGATCGGTGTTGCCTCAACCGACGAGTCTACACCAATAAGACGTGCTGCCTAAATCGGTGAGTCTGCACTAATGCTGCCTAAATTGGCGAATCTGCATTTGACATTATTTAAAAATCATGAATCTGTAATGTTCAATGTGCTGCCAAAATCAACGGATCTACACCAAGATGAGTATCTACACACTGCCTAAATTGGCGAATCTGTGTGTTGGTGGCCAATGGACTAGGCTAGGCATAAAAAAGACAAAAAATGTACTACCTGTGTGACACCACATTGAAGTAAGGTTGAATAACAAAGTAATGACAAATTGTTATGCATTAGCAGAAGCACCTCGGCTCATGTGAGTAGCTGCATAGGTCAATGTGAAATGATCGCAGTAGCAATTTCATTTAATACAAGTATTGGCACAATGCTAGAGAATGTAGATAAGTTAAAAAAAGCCATACTGTCCTGTCAAAAAATAGATGATAATCGAGTTGATAAGTAAGCCATGTGCGTTGAATTTATGTAACTGTGTTGTTCTCTGTGGAATGGTATATGTGGAGGATTATGTGCTTTTTGTAAATCATTAGACTCTGGATGATATATAGCATCTGAAAATATGTATTAGTTTGTTCATGGGGAGAGAGGTACAAGTAGGAGACAACTGTAACTAGCAAACTAACACCAAAGTATAGTTAACAAATTCAAAATGTGCTAATTTGGTGTTAATAATTGGCCATAAAATAAAAGCATATTCAGCCTTATTAGTTTAAAGTTAGGATAGGGAGAGGATGACAACTGAGTAGGAAGAAAAAACTCTGCAATTTTAATTTTAATAGCTTAGATCCACTAGAGTCACAAAGAGACATAAAATATAGGAACAAAATCCGATTTGATTGTATAACGCAATTTAAGAGACAAATTTACACCGATTACTTACAATCATTTATTTTGATTAGCCTTGGATTGATTAAAAAGTGAGGGGGAATTATAAACAACACAAAATTAATACAGTCGTAGTTGCTCTATACTAGAAGCCTTCATTTACGACATGCATTTCTAGTTAGACATAAAATGATGTAAGAGAATGGAGGTTTCTTGTGCATTAAAAAAAATGCCTCGCAAAACCACATAATAAAACTTGTCGATTAAACTTGTAGTGGGTATGATGGGAGTCTACAGCTTGTATAAATTACTTAAAGCAGGCTAAATAATGCCTTGATAGTCAGATAACTCCGACGACATGAGGTATACCTTTGTCATTCAAAATTGGCAAAGTAAAGGTCTACTTAGCTTGAATAGAAGGATAAAGATGCATCAAGCAAGGAATGTCAGTTTGCATATTATCGAGACATTCAAACTGCTACAGCCGGAGGCATGGAGCTCCCTGCAAAATAGCAAAAGAACACGTTGCAGCCATAAAACCCACAAATCTGCATACCTGATGAGTCTCATAGCATATACTCCGAGCTGTACGCAATACGAGAGAGACAAAGAGCGGGAGAGGACAAGAGAGCACGTGCAGGCGCACCTCCTAGAGTGGAGTGCTACGCCAGCACGACGAGAGAGAAGAGAGGATAGGGGAGAAGAATACACAGACACTGGGTGCAATCTCCCCCCGTGCAAGAGTGACCATTTTCCTCTTGCACGTATTTGTTTTATAAATTTCTTAAATGGTCAAATTGGTTACAAACTGGCCGGCCGGTCATATTTCTGGAATGGCCAAATTGGTTACAAACTGGCCGGCCGGTCATAAATGGCCTAAGCTCATAAAAGAGCACTTGAATAATAAAATGTACATTGTATATATTTTCATTTGCATAGGCCTATCTCGGTCAAGTCTTTTCCACCTTTCACTATTGCAATAAATAATAAAATATCAATTCCATAGCATACCACTGTGTTGGAAAGCAACTGTCCTCAGTTGCGAAGATAAAAATCTGCAAACAATACTTGTCAAAAACAATGATTAGTATGTACTATGTTGTGTCAAAAACATCACATAAATAAAAGAAAAATTTATGAAACTAAAAAACATTAGCTTATGCCTGCCGTCATCCACATACTACCTATTCTAGTGTCCCATACCACTAGAATAAGCAATATATGTCATACCCTGATGAATCAAGATATCATTGGTCACACTCATCATTCAATATTCATTTCTCATCAATCTCAAATACTGTCATGAGAGAAAAGCATCGACATATACCAATTCCCAATCCAAATCCAAATCCAAAATATCTTTCATTTTCTATACCCGAGTAAAAAAATCATACCAGTTGCAGTGGTGGCCAGCCACTGCAGCATGATTTTGTGATCGGTGTTGCATCATCCGGCGAGTCTACACCAATAAAGTGTGCTACCTAAATCAGCGAATTTACACTAAGGCTGCCCAAATCGGTGGATCTGCATTGGATATTGTTTAAAAATCATAAATCTGAAGTTTATTAATGTGCTGCCTAAATCGATGGATCTGCACCAAGATGAGTAGCTATACACTACCTAGATCGGCGAATCTGTGTGTGCGTGACCAATGGACTAAATGAGACATAAAAATATAACATTTATCACATGTGTGAGACCAATGTGGAGCATGGTTGAGTAGGAGAGTACTTACAAATTGTTGTTCACTATCCGAGAGCACCTTAGCTCACATGAGTAGCTGCATAACTTATTGACAAACCATCTCAATAAAAATTCTTGCCAATACAATTAGAAGCCATGACCTTAGCAGTGTGTGACTATTCATCTTGGAACACAATGAAGAGAAATAAAATATGGAAAGAGGAACGATGTATGTGATGTACATCCCTAAAGGATATTTTGCATCAAAATATGTACGTACTTGTGTGTGTGATGAGCGTGAGGTTCTAGTAGTATTTTAACTCATGTGTTTAAAAATGTAGCTCTCATACTACTTGAAATCATGTTCTTGTAAACACCATTTACTATCCCATCATTTGTGTCTCAATACATGCTTGAAAATAGAAAGCAAATAGTTCAATTTATTTTCAAAATTGTTTAGAATGAGTGGACGAGTGAAAATACGGCCGCATAAGTAGAGTATATGAAAACATCATCCCTGCACCCTTCTAGGTAACTAAAGAGAGAAGTTTTGATGACTCGTTAGAACACTCGGCATATGTGCCATGTGAGAGTGTCAGAGTTCAAGAAAATAAGCACACAAAATTGCAATATTGTAGTGTGAGGAGAGATTTCATAGTAATGAACCGTACTATCTACTTAGAAAGGAAAAAGAAAATAAGACTATTCAACATTTTAGATATCTGACAGCCACAAATTTTTGCAAAAAAAAAACTGAGTACAACATGAATATAGCATAATGACTAGCAAAATTGTAACATAAAATTGTGGATAAAGTGCCAATATACAGGTGATAACTGAAAGAAAACATGGCCCATCTCTGAAATAAAGGTAGGGTAAGTTGATGATTAGAATTTGTTTATGCTACCACATCTAGAAGATGCCACAACAGAACGCTGAAGTTGACAATCAAAGATACAAGCACATATGCTTACGAAGGACACCATGACTTCCTTAATGTATTAACCGTCTGCAAAAAGCTTATGAGAGAAAATTGATACAATCCTTATGGATCCAATACAATGTCTAAGTACAAAATAAAAGGTAGTACAACAAAAGACTGAAAAAAAATCGTCATCAATGTCGGTGTCAATGCCTGAGGATGCTGTGCATTGGGCATCCTCTGAGAAAGTATTGCAATGGTTACTACAAAGCTTCATCAATGTCTACCACGATAGGTAGTCATTCTCGAAGGGGGAAGACAAATAGAGCGAAACTGAAATGAAATGTTATATTACTCAGCTTCAAAAGTCCAAATTTACATATGAAGCCATTAAAATGATACAATTCGTGTGAATTGAATCCAATGTCTGGATACAAAACAAAATGAGGTACAGAGGAAGATTAAAGTCGGCCTGGCTCTGATGTGTCGTTTGACTCGCAACCTCCTTCGCTTAATTGCTAGCTTCTTTGAAGGCGTGATGAGAGAGAGAGGGAGAGAGAGAGTCTATTGCAGCAGCGTTGAAGAGCTTCAATACTGGTCGCCTCTGTAGGTAGTCGGACTCTGAGGGGGAGAAGAAGATTACGAGGGATGTGGTGTAAACGAGGGGGAGAGAGAGAGAGAGAGAGAGAGAGAGAGAGAGAGAGAGAGAGAGAGAGAGAGAGAGAGAGAGAGAGAGAGAGAGAGAGAGAGAGTATTGATGTGCTCCTCTCTCTACAAGGCACGACAGGACCAATGGAAGGTTGAGGGGTACATGCACCTTGATTGGGTCTGGTTGGGACTCGGGTTTGACGCTATTGCTGGTGGCCATGCTAAGGCGGAAACACATGCAAGACTTGGAGGTTTAGAGGGAGGTGAAAGTTAAAGTTTAACTGCCAGTCTCCCAAAAGTGATGTGGGTGGCGTGGTGGGCACTACAGATGTCACTACTACTCTGTGGAGTGCATGACATGAGATAGGCAAAATTGGCTGCACACAGTTAGGTAGGGAGTTGATGGGCAGGAAAATTTGTGCGGCCTACATGGCAGCAACGCTCTAGACCACTCCAATTTAGGAGGGGAGGTGCGCCGTTGGGACTGAGAGAAACTAAGGGATGGATCCATACTTCCTCCATTACATGCTCTTGTTCAAGCCGTCTTCTCAATCTGCTGCACACAAAGTGCCACTGTGGAGTCCCATAATTTCAAACTTGTATGTAGAGACTTCTCTGGCATGAGCATCAAGTCATGGACAGACTACCAGCAACATGGATGGTTTATAGTCTATTACAAGATCAACACGGGCATTTTTTATTTTTTTTCAACAAGCGTCAACATGAATGTATGTCGTCAGAAACAGAAAAAGGGCTAGAAAGGCCAGGGCAAAACTAAAGTGCAGATACAGAGCTTGCGGATACATGCATTTTAGTTTTCAAGTCTTGAGGTTGGTTGGTAGCCGCCGCAAGGCAGCTGCTGACGCACTAGCCGGTGGTGAGTAATTTAGAATTGAAATAAAAATAAAGTGACGAAGTAGGTGTGGTTGCATGCAACTGAAAAAGTGTGGGCATCGGCAAACAACGAGAGAGAGAGAGTGCCTATTGATGAGGGAGGGAGAGAGTGACATATGATATGGCCAATGTGTGGTGGCTACGCTACACGCAGATAATTCTTGGCCACATGCTCCACATGATGAGTGTGTTCGAGTTTGAAAAAAAATAAAAATAAAATGGGCGCCAGTGTTTTGTTGTTTGGTTGGTGGTCGCTGCCCTGCATGCTCCTCATGACCACTGGCTATGACGACATCGAATGATAGCTAGTAGGGATGATCAAATAGTATGACATTGGCACTTTATGTTGACACAATGACGATGATGATGCACATAGAGAAAAGAAGTTGGTTGGGGCATGTTGCCGATTTTGAGTACATGTAGCAAAGCCATATTGATATCTTCTGTTGTCGAGAGCAGTAGAGTTAGTTGATGAATATATTTATTTATTTCTTCTCCACGTTTGAATTGTTGACCCTTTGTCGGGGTTGATTCCCCCTATGACTTGATGCCAAAGTTAGCTCGAGAGTTTTCAACCTAAGTGTTCATCAAACCACACTCTCGAGCTTCCTCAAGCCCTTGAACTCAATTCCCTTAATATCTCTTTGGACTACTATGATTCTACTAAAATCTCTCTTCTACCTTCTTCTTCAAGCCCTTGAACTCAATTCCCTTAAGATCTCTTTGGACTACTATGATTCTACTAAAATCTCTCTTCTACCTTCTTCTTCTATAAATCCCAGACAAAGCCTATATACATCCTCCTTTCTATATTGTATATCTTCACCTGATTAATTTATTATATAATTCTTAGAAATCATAACACGAAGTACTTTTAAAAATCAAATGCTTCATATGTTTGATTAACATAGATACTCTAATTTTCATACCGGCTCTAATAAAATAAAGTTAATAGTGAGCATGTATAATCACAGTTCGATCAATTAAAAGCATATTCAAGTGGAATAAAGAGATAATTTAAAAAAATGGTTTACTTACCTTTTGATTATTGAGATCCTCAATCTTTGGAGCGTAGCCTGGGCTCTAATAAAACTGCTATAGCCGGAGGCATGGAGTTCCCTGAAAAATAGCAAAATAACACATTGCAGCCATAAAACCCACAAATATGCATACCTTATGAGTCTCATAGCACATACTCCAAGCCGTACGCAATACGAGTGAGACAAAGAGCGGGAGAGGGAAAGAGAACACATGCAGGCGCATCTCCTAGAGTGGAGTGCTACTCCAGCACGGCAAGAGAGAAGAGAGGAGAGGGGAGAAGAATACACAGACACTGGGTGCAATCTCCCCCCGTGCAACAATGACCATTTTCCTCTTGCACGTATTTGTTTTATAGATTTCTTGAATGGTCAAATTGGTTACAAACTGGCCGGCCGGTCATAAATGGCCAAAGCTCATAAAAGAGCACTTGAATAATAAAATGTACATTGTATATATTTTCATTTTCATAGGCCTATCTCGGTCCAGTATTTTCCACCTGTCAACTGTTGCAATAAATAATAAAATGTCAATTCCATAACACAAACAACATGCGTGTGTGTGTGTGTGTGTGTGTGCGCGCGTGTATATCATCGGAATTGACGAGTGTATGTAGAAAGCCACAAAAGTAAAATAAAAAAATTTAATTTTAGAACAATTGCATTAAGATTCTAAGCTAATAAGAAGAGATGTCACCCTAGTAGTAACCTATTGTGAGCCGATAGATTGCATTGGTTGTAGGTTTGTGTGCACGAATCGTAGACTAGGTGGAGAGAGAGAGAGAGAGAGAGAGAGAGAGAGAGAGAGAGAGAAAGAAATGAAATGAAATGTTATATTAATAGTCTTCAAAATACCAAAATTTCCTATGAGAACAATTAGATACAATCCTTGGGGATCTACTCCAATGCTAGGGTACAAAAATAAAATGAAGTAAAGTGAAAGACTTGACGAATTAAAAGACAGCATCATCATCGGCAATGCCCAACAACGAGTGGGGAGGGAATTAGAGAGAGAGAAATGAAATGAAATGTTATACCACCCGTCTTCGAGAGGCCTACGGGAATAAATTGATACAATCGTTATACAATGTTTGAAATAAAATGAAGTAAACTAAAAAGACTAAATGAAAACCCTAAATTCGTTAGGCTAAAATCGTCATCGTCATCGTCGATTCTCGTGGATGCCCGTTGGCGGGCGTGCATCTGAGAAAGTATGTCAAGGGTCGCCAAAGATCTTCCTCAATGGCCGCCGCGGTAAGGAATCATATTGGTAGGACGAAGAGAGAGAGAGAGAGAGAGAGAGAGAGAGAGAGAGAGAGAGAGAGAGAGAGAGAGAGAGAGAGAGAGAGAGAGAGAGAGAGAGAGAGAGAGAGAGAGAGAGAGAGAGAGAGAGAGAGAGAGAGAGAGAGAGAGAGAGAGAGAGAGAGAAATGAAATTGAATGTTATATTAAATGCTGGAAAAAGGCTATGGGAATCTGGAATAATACTTTTGGAGCTAAGCCAATGTCTGGGTGCAATTTTTTTATTTTTTTATTTTTATAAATGAACATCAATGTTTGAAACTTTGGTGGCTGGCGTTGGCGCTGTCCGACAATTAAGTATTGTAGCGGCTGCAGAGGATCTTTGTCAATGCTCGCCTCTATACTTAGCTGTACTGGGGGAGATAGAGAGAAAGAGAGAGAGAGGGGTTGATGGTGCCTGCATAGGGCTGGTTGTTGGCCATGGCGATCTCACCCCAAGCAGAGGATGCGGTAGCCATCGGCAGGGAGCTACTGGAGGCAGGTGATGAGTAAGGTGATCTGCATGAGAGGTTGCAGCTTGTGACATCCACCAAGGAGTACAATGCCGATTGCAGTGAGTTGGCGGGTTGCTGCAACTTACGAACTGAAGAGGAAGAGGACGTACTGGCCAAACTCGAGACCAAGTCCACAGGATGTGCCAGTGATGAGGGCAACAGGCTCGTGATATTGATTGAGCTTGGCTTCATCGTTTTCAACCACAGAGGCTTTGTGAGGGTCTGAGAAGAGGCTACAAAAGGAGGCTCTACATATAGGTGCTCTGTTGGACATGGCGAGTGATGCTAGGTACCTTCCCACTCCCGCAAGCGTCTTGGTCAGGATGTCAACCATCTCTCGCGTGGGTGCACGTGGAGCTTCCTTGGGATGGAGGAGAGAGAGAGAGAGAGAGAGAGTTTTATAAGGGAGAGGATGAGAGAGAGAGAAATAGGGTTGGTCTACTGAGACCGGATAGAGAAAGAGAGATATAGGGAGATAAAAAGACAACGAACGCTCTTCTATGGGTGTCTGTGTATGGGGGCGGTTGATGAGAGTCAAGAGAGAAACACATAGATAATGTTAGCATGCGCAAAAAAAAAAGAAAAAGAAAGAGATATTGGATGGCCGATATCACAGAGAGGGAGAGGAGCATTGATCGACATGGATCAAAAGGAGAGGGTGTGTGTGAGGGACTGCCATTGGGCCAAAGAGAGAGAGAAAGACAACCGCTGCATGGAGTTGGAGGAGTCACGGAGTAAGAGAGAGATTTGGGTCACCACCCAAAAGAGAGAGAGAGAGAGAGAGAGAAAAGAGAGAGAGAGAGAGAGAGAGAGAGAGAGAGAGAGAGAGAGAGAGAGAGAGAGAGAGAGAGAGAGAGAGAGAGAGAGAGAGAGAGAGAGAGAGAGAGAGAGAGAGAGAGTGGTGTTAGTATACTCTACGAAAGGAGGAGACAGAGAGCCACTCGTTGCTGCTGCATGAGGTGGTAGGTGATATCCGACCGTTGGTTGTGAAAGCCATGCAAAAAGAGGAGGTTGTAAACTTGTGCATGCAAGTGGGTGAGAGGGAGATACGGCAAGAGAGAGTACTGAGAGAGAGAGAGTAAGAGGCGGAATATTATAGGTGTGGGTGCACCGCCATTTGGCCAGAGACAGAGAACGCTCAGTGCGGGCTGCAGGGATGCTCGGGAGATTGCGAGCAAGAGATGAGAAGTGGAGAGATCACCACGGTGCACAGTTTCGGCCCTAGTCTCGTCAAATTCCGTGCCGGCCATGGTACACGCTGCCATGTCATAGGGTTTGATTTCGTGCCACATCACCGAAGGCACCGTCGTTGCAAGCTTTATGTAAGTGAGACGGGTTTTTTTAGGGCATAAAAAAAGGGAGTTAAGCAATGTGAAGAGGGGAACGACGAGGGCAAGAAGCATCGAGGAGGGAGGAGTGAAGCTTGGAGGAGATCGAAGGCATAGAAGGGTGCTCTTCCTCTCTCTCTTCTCCTTGGAAAGAAAGCAAGGGAGTGACTCTCTATCTCTCTCTTGCTCTTGTCCTCCTCGGCAAGCAAGCAAGGGAGAGACTCTCTCGCTCTCTCTCTCTCTCGTCCTCGGCTAGTCGTTGGTTGGCAAGGGAAGAAGTGGAACGAAGGGAGTTGGCTTGGCGAAGAAGGCGGAGTTGACTTGGCAAAGAAGGCAGAGCAAGGCTTGGCGAGGAGATTGGCAAGCTAAGGTGAGCAAGAAAAGAAGGGGATCCGAGAGCTTGAAGGGGAGAAGAAGGAAGCATAAAGCACTCTTTCTCTCACTCTCGTCCACGGCTAGGAGAGCAAGCAAGGGAGACTCTTTCTCTCGCTCTAGGCCATAAACTAGAGAAGAGGGGAGTAAAGTTCTTGAGAAGGAGAGACCTCGGAGCTGTTGCATGAAGGCGTTGTTGAGAAACAAGCAAACTGAAACACCTCTATAGCAATGTCACCCAAGAGCGTTGGAAACCTGCTTAAGACCAAGAAAGGACCTTGCCACTTGATTTGAAATTTCTTTTGAAAAGTGCTATCAAGCTTACTATTGTAACGAAGCACCATGTCACCCTTCTTGATGTCCTTGTCCTTTACATTCTCATTTTCCTTTGCTTGATTCTTCTTCAAGACCTGCTCATAATGCTCAAATAGGAAGTAAAGCCTCTTTGCCAAAAACTAGATGGAAGGGAGAGAAACCAGTACCTGATTTGATGACAGTCCTATACGCCCATAGAGCACAAGGTAGCTCTAAATCCCAAGTCTTCACATTTTTTCTTGTCATCTTTGTAAGAATCCTTATGATCTCTCCATTAAACCTTTCATTCATGCCATTGCATTGGGGATAATATGGAGTAGTAAACCTGCGATGCACATGGAGCTTTTCACATAGATAATCCACCAACTCTCCCCTGAAACCTGGACCCTTGTCAGAAAGTAACTCCAATGGCATGCCAAATTTGCAGCAAATATCTTCATATATAAATAAGGAAACATCTTTACTCGTGATGTGCTTAACAGCTTTGGCTTCGGCCCACCTGGATAGATAGTCAACAGCAGTAAGTATGTAACATTTGCCTCTAGCTGTCATAGGTAGAGGACCTATTGCATCAATACCCCACTTCTCAAACACATTATAAGCCACAATGGTGCCTCTAATTTCTGATTTGAGAACCCTATTTTCCATGCTTTGACACTCTTTACAAGACTTGCACCAATGATGAACATCGCGTTGAACACTTGGCCACACATAACCCTCCTGCAAGACTTTATGCAAAGTGATCTTTGAAGCAAAGTGACCACCACAAGAACCCTCATGATTCTCCTCTTAAATTTTGTAAATTTACTCTTTCCAAGGCACTTTTCTCATCACAAGACCAGCCCTCTTCATATACAAGGCATCACCAAGTAGCACATACCTTTGGCACGACGTAGGAAGGCGTACTTTTTTGGCTTCTCCAACTCTGATGGAAGCATACCTATTTGTAGAAACTCTTCCTCCCTCTCTAAAGCCTCCATTACAAAATAAAGAGGAGAATCATCCCTTATCACATACAATTGCCCAATTGAAGCTTGCGCTGCACCATGTGCATCTTCATTTTGAGACTTGTCCACATGCCTTAAACTCCAAGCTTCAAAATGCTTAAGCAGATTCTTCACTTGAAAACACATATTTTTCACCCTTGTATTCTTACTTTTCCACACCCCAAGTACTTGCTTAACCACCAAAAGAGCATCACCTCTTACCCTCACACGACGGATGCCAAGCTCAAGGAAAAGGTTGAGACCTTTCTCCAAAGTAGCATACTCAGCTTCATTGTTGCTTTGTGCGGTAAGCTTCAAAATCCTTTTAGTTACCAAAGCACCTTGAGGATCATAAACTACCACACCTCGTGAAGCGTCACCATGCACTTTCCTGTAAGAGCCATCAAAAAACAATAGATAGGCATTGTCTATGTCAGGAGCTTCCATGTGTTGCTTCTTCACTACATCCTCCTTAAGAAGAAGAGGGCTTTCCTTATAGGTAAGCAAATTAGCCAATGTAGCCCTTGTACTCTCCTCAACAAGAAAAGAGAATTGGAATTCCTGTAGCTCCACAATCCACTTCATGAGCCTCTTTGACAAAGTAGGGCTATTCACCAATTGAGGTAGAAGAGTGTAGCTAGTGAGGAATGTGAATGGTTTAGGGAGAAGGTAGTGCCTAAACCTTCTACATGCATAAATCATGCTTACCATAATGAGCTCCACCTCAGTATAGCCTCTCTCACTACAACAAAAAAAGGTGTCATCGACGCAGATATCAACGCACTGCGTCTCTATGTGCGTCGATATCCGCGTCCTGTGAACCTGTCGCTATTTGCGACGCAGATATAGACGCACATAGCGACCACCATAACAAAAAAAAAAAATCTTGGGCAGAGGGTAGGTAGCCTGGCCTGTGCCGAGTTAAAAGATGGACACAGCCACAACCAGACTTCCTGCCCTCTGCCCAAGAAAGCGAGCAGCACCAAAATCAACCATGCTCTCGCGCGCAAAAATTTTGGCAGAGTTCCCTTTGTTTTTACATAAACTTTTCAAAAAAAACCATATCATATATACGCCTCCTACATGCTATCCATGTAGGATCTCACATGAGATTTAAGGCCAATGAAAGACAAGTACCGTACCAACTGAAAAGCATAACCATAACGAACCATAACCATAACTTAAAAGCATAACCATAACGAATCATAACCATAAATTAAAAGCATAACCATAATGCAGATAACCATAACCATAAACAAAATTTAACAATAACCATAAGCATAACCAGAAAGTTAAACATAACCATTAACAAAACCTGAACCATAACTATGTCTATACAAGAATAGGAGAAATAACCACGTATATACAATGACAATGACAATAATCATAACCATAAGGGAAACAATAACTATCTGAACAATAAGTGTCTGTACAAAAAAGAGACACAGAAGTGTGTCTGTGTCTCACAAAGCATATATATGAAATCCGGTCCATTAATGACTAGGCGTCGCAACCTGCACATAGGACAACTCACAAAACTAGTATGGATATTACTTCACATATACTTACTTAATTAAATCAACTCACACATATTAATGTCTCACCTCAAGCGATTAGCGAGACTGTAAGGCCTCCCAGTCTACAGGCTCTCCTGAAGCTTCAAGATCATTCAGCACTTCATAGATACCTCTGCGATATCCATCTGACTCCTCTTGGCGTAATGGAGCTCGATGCATTGCAAGATTCTGCGTTTATAAAAAAATCAAAGTAATAAGAATACATGATTCATCGCGTTTTAAAAAATGCCATAGTTAAGATTGGATTAGAAACTCACAAACTCATAGCGAAAGGTCGAAGCCTCTGCTGCCAAGATGAGATGTCCCCCCGGTCATCTGTCGTACCTGCGCGGCCTCACGCTGCTGTCTGAACTGCGTGTCCGATGTCCGCTCATCCTCCCTGATCTGCAGCCACATCTTGTGTGGGATGCCCGAAGGCTTTGGCGAGCTGGTCTTGAAAGCCTTCCGAGCTGCATCTCGTCGATGTTTCAAGGTGTCCCATGAAACACCCTTGATCCACCTCCTCGGAACAACGGAAGAACCCGGAGCAGAGGCTGGTACTCTCTCAGGAAGGTCTCCACTATGTAATTGACTTTGTTCCCATCCTAATCACCCCAAGACGTCAGAAGGCTGGTCGAAAACTGCAGCTCCGCAAGCTCGCAAATCCACTGTCGCATCTCAGTCCCGACTCTATCCATGTCAATAGAATCATCTGCCTGTACGGTATAGAGCTTGGAGGCACTAGGATCGTGTGCCCCCCAAGGTGTCCGAGGTGTGTCGAGAGGTGTGCCTGGGTAGGACGAGGGTGGTGAGCAAGGAGGGATCGAAGCATCTGTGGACCCTCCTCCACAGCAACCACCACCTCCACCTGACGATCGCTGAGATCAGCGAGTGCGCCTGTGCTGCAGAGATGAGGACGTACCCGTCTCTGTCCCACCCCTAGGTTTCAAAGCAGCCGTGATGGGAGAAGAAGGCATCGTACCCATAGGCGTCCTCCCCCCCGTAGGCGTCCCCCCTAGGCGTCTGGCTTGGAGGGGGGCATTTCATTGCCACCCGGGAGAAGTTGCTCCCGCAATAACCTGTTTAAGGCACATTAAATTAAAAAGCTCTCCGAGCACATCACCGTTGCAATCGGAAAATATCTTTTGTAAATTACGTACCTAAACAAAGCAGTGACGCTTGCATCTGACCACCCGTACACTGATTGAAGATTCAAAAACGCCAGACAAGTACGAAGCACAGATATTTTGGCACCTTCATAGATTGGTTGACGTGCCAACTTCCTCAACATGTCTTCAAGAGATAGGCGCACGGCTTCTGGTGCTGCTTCGTTCGCGTTCTCCTCGCTTATCTGGAAGAAGGCATCCAGCATCTCTTCCATGCGGTCGTCTTCT
Source organism: Adiantum capillus-veneris (assembly GCF_014529385.1). NCBI lineage: Eukaryota > Viridiplantae > Streptophyta > Polypodiopsida > Polypodiales > Pteridaceae > Adiantum > Adiantum capillus-veneris. The sequence continues at coordinate 31,997,969 of NC_140944.1, read as the reverse complement.
GTCTGTAAGCCCTTTTTTGCTTCCATCCGTGGCTCTATATTGGTCAAACCTTCACGCATAATCTTTTTTCTCTCTCTCAGATGTAGGTGCTATGTCGCAGAAATCAATGCTCGTTCCGTAGGAGTCGTATTGCAAATTCTTTACGGTTTCTCTAGCAAACTCTCCGTACTTGTGCACATGCTCATTACATATCCTACGCTTGTGCAGGATTTGATACTTGCAGAGCGTGCACGAGCATGCAATCTTTTCCTCCATGTTAGTTGATGACGTTGCCATCTACAATGATTATGAATGTTGTTTTAATAAATATATATATATACTCCTCACAATGTAAACTACCTCGCATTCTTTAGTCTTGCCCAATCTCCGTACACCTCGGTCCAAAGGTGTACGGAGATCAGGACCACCGGGTCAAAATCTCGTCTTTATTGGTCAAATCCTATATGGGTAGACACATACGTGCACTCCCAGGTGTACATGGCAATGCATGTAGCAGGAAAAACCCCTTTGCCTCTTTTAGTTCCATAGTTTCTTTTCTGTCTACGTACCCTATCTCTCGTTCTTTCTCTCTCGATCTTGCTCTCGCTATCTCTCTTTCTCTCTCTCTCTCTCTCTCTCTCTCTCTCTCTCTCTCTCTCTCTCTCTCTCTCTCTCTCTCTATCTATCTCTCTCGATCTCGCTCTCGCTAGCTATCTCTCTTTCTCTCTCTATTTATCTATTTTCCTATCTCTCTCTCTCTCTCTGTCTCGCTCTCCACTTCCCTCTCTCTCTCTCTCTCTCTCTCTCTCTATATATATATATATATATATATATATATATATATATATATATATATAACTCTCTTCCTCTATCTCTCTATTTCCTCTCTCTCTCTCTCTCTCTCTCTCTCTCTCTCTCTCTCTACTGATCGAACGAGCGACTGAGCTAGGGAGACCTAGACGCCCACGACTACGGGGGACTACCCAACATCGACAGAGGCTGCATCAGAGGATCTAGCTAGGTCACTTAGGCTCGACATGCACAACGCCCGGTCAGACTACTGACCATGGAGGAGATTGATGAGATCCGCAAGCGACAAACGCTGGATCTCCTATGATCTACCTATCCCAGCTAGCTGGTTTAGCCGTTTAGTCCACACCCAGCAGTTTAGGATTCCATAATATATTATTTTGTCATCTTCTTACTCTGACTTTGTATCAGATCCATCACATTGTAACTTTCTTGTCTCATGTCTCATAGGTCACTTTGGCCTTTCGAAGACGTTAATATAACATTTCATTTCATTTCTCTCTTTAATTTTTTTTCTTTCATTTTAATTTCCTAAGCATACATCAATTCTCTCTCTCTCTCTCTCTCTCTCTCTCTCTCTCTCTCTCTCTCTCTCTCTCTCTCTTTCCTACACACACACATACACATCTCTCTCTCTCTCTCTCTCTCCTACGCACACACACACCTCTCTCTCTCTCTCTCTCTTTCCTACACACACACACACACACACTGCTCTCTCTCTCTCTCTCTCTCTCTATTTACTACACACACACACACCTCTATCTCTCTTTCCTACACACACACACACATGCACACACACACACACACACACCTCTCTCTCTCTCTTTCCTACACACACACACACCGCTCTCTCTCTCTCTCTCTTTCCTACACACACACACACGATGTAGAGAGAGAGAGAGAGGGAGGGGTTGGGGGGGGCGGAGATGGACATAATACCTGCGCAGCAGGTTTTGGCCAAGATCTGAGCAGGCAAAAATGGCCCCTGCGTGCGGGTTTCTCTATTTTCACCAAATTTCTTTTGCGTCGATATACGCGTGGCAAATAAAGTCTTTCCACGCGTATATCGACGCACACTGCGACGCGTATATCGAGGCGTATAGCGACACATGCTAATTACGTCGATATACACGTGGAAAAGCATGGCCGTTGATATATACACGTTGATATCTTCATTTAGTGTTGTAGTGTCTCCACCTCTAGCTTCACCCTGCTAGCACAATAGATAGGCTTCATGTAGTGGGAATTGTTACCTCGTTGAAGATGCATAGCTCCAATAGAATCCTCACCTACTGATGGATTCACATAAAACTCCTTATCCCAATTAGGAGCTTGCATAGCAGGAAGAGAACCAAGAACCTCTTTGATACCTTGAAAAACCTCTTCACATTCATTTGTCCATTGTAGAGGATCCAACCTTGCTACTTGTTGTAGAGGATAAAGAAGTTGAGAGGACAAAGGAATAAACCTTGCCATATAATTCACCTTTTGAATAAAAGTAGAAAGTTGCTTTGTATCTTTAGGTGATGGGAGGAGCACCAAAGGCTTCACTTTGTCAGGATCCGCTTCAATCCCATTCTCCGAGATCATATGCCCCAAAAACTTCACTCTTGGTTGAGCAAGATGACATTTCTTTGGGTTGAGTCGACCTCCACTTTCATCATATTGCTTGAATTCCATCCCAAGCTTTGCACAATGATCCTTTCTAGAGCTATAAACACAAAAGTCATCAATAAGATCCTTCACAAACTTGCGAAGAAAGGGAAAGAACACCTTGTTGACGCGCTTTTGATACCACGCACAGCCATTCATAAAACCAAAAGGAAGCAAACAATAACAAAAGCATCCCCATGGTGTGATAAATGTGGTCTTCTTTCGATCTTCTAAAGCCAAGGTGAGCTGAAAATATCTAGAGAATCCATCACATACGCTATACCTCTCATGCCCTGCAATAGAATCAAGTATGTCATCTATGAAAGGAAGAGGGTATGTATCCCTCTTCATGGCTGCGTTTAGAAGCTTAAAATCAACACATATCCTCCACTTTCCATCCTTCTTGGGTGTGACAACAACAGGACTCACCCATTCTGCAGTGCTCACAGGACATATGAAACCTGCTTCAAGAAGCTTGTCTACCTCTTCCTTTAAAGCATTAAGTTGTACCTGTCCCATTCTTCTTAGCTTTTGGCATACGGGTTGAGCTCCTTCCTTGATTGGAATGTGGATTTCCTCTCCCGTAAAGCCTCTAATTTCCTCATAAGAAGTGATGAATAAATGGGGAAATTGTTGTATCATATGTAGGTACTCACCCTTCTCATGTCTAGTCAAGTCGGGAGACAACATACCTTGTATCAGCTCCTGTTTGACATTAGGTTGAACTTTGGGTTGCATCAGCTCTTCAATTTTCTCATAAGGACCAGAGATATCCTCATTCTCCATAAGGCCAAGAAATCTTTGTTTCTCATCATGCTCTTCTTCAAGAAACAAGGAGGAAACATCTAGATCACTATTGTTGCTATCTTCCACTTCTTTGCCATCATCCCCATTGTCTTCTTCTTCACTTGAGTACTCTTCTTCATCGATTTTCTCATCAAAATAAGAATCAAAAGATTGCTTGCTAGCCATGTCAAACCTCTTCTTATCACCCCTTCTATTGTAGAGAGTGATGGTACCATGTCCCCAATCCTGTATAGCTTTGGTTGCCTGTAACCATGGTCTTCCAAGGATGAGAGGGAAAGCACCAATACCTGTGGGCATAACATGGCAATTGACCAGCACTTTAACATCAAATACATCCACCTCCAAGTCCTTTACAACTCCCAAGCACCTCACCCTTGATTGGTTGGCAAGCTTTATGCGAAAACCTGAATTCTTCACCATGTTGAGTCCCAACTTTGATACACAAGCTTGAGTAATAACACATACCTGTGCACCTCCATCAATATAAGCCTCTCCAATGCAATTCCTCTTATGCCATGCATCCATAGTAGGGTATATATCAGGTAGCTCATTCAAAGATAGGACTCTCACTGATCTCCTTGTAGGCTCCTTCTTCATGGGGTTGACTACGTGCTTCCATTGCCTCTTTAACTTGGGACACATCTCCATGAGTTGCCCAAAGGTAACGTCATCCTTTCTACCCACAAAATCATCCCTTAAACTATAATTTGGTTGCCCTTCTCCCAAAGGAAAGTCGGATGCATTGTAATGTTTCCTGGGCTTTCTCTTCTTCTTCTCTTTACCTGTACTTGTTTCAACCTGTTTCCCTCTTTTATGGTTGGGACTTGCATTACTCATGTCATGATCTCTTGTAACCCTCTTACCTACAGGCATGACCATAGCTCCCAAATCATCCTCTTTCTTCTCCAAACGAATTATGCTTACCACTTTTGTTTTGCCCTTCTCTTTTGCTGTCAATCCACTTGGTCCTGCTTCCCCCTTAATCTCAATACCATAATCTTGAGCTCGAGAAGGAATTTTTGAAGGAAGAGGAAACATGTCACCACCCATTCTATTTGGCTTGTCACATTGAGGGCTTTTATGACCCCATTCACCACAATTGTAACATTGAAACATATCCCCTCTTCCAGCCATGCCTCTTCCTCTACCACCTGTATAACCCTCATTGCTTCTATAACCACGTCCATATCCATAGCTTTGACCTCTTCCACCTCCCATCATATGCACACTAAGATTCTTCATAAGACCTACAACCTCTTGCATCTCCTTGCGAAAAGCATTCACATCATGAGAAGCTTGTTGATCATAACTTGGCTCCCTGATGAGGACCCTTGGTTGCTCTACCGCTTTAACTTCAAGCTTTGGGTCGACATTGATTCCAAGTTGATGAAGATTCTCTGCTTTCCACTCTTTATTCTTTGTAATTTCAACTGCCTCCTCAAAGGTCCTTGGCTGCTTAAGCTCTACCTTCAAGCGTAGGTTACTCCTCAAGCTTGCAAGAAACCTGTCCTTCTTCAACATGGCTGGAGGAATTTCAGCCCCCAAAGATGTACACCACTTTGCCCATAACACATTGATTGCCTTGAAAAAGTCTTCTATGGTTTGGCCTTCACCTTGTACTAAGCCTTGAATAGACTGCCATACCTTTTGTGGGTCTTCCACTTGTTGAAAGTGTGTAAGAAAAGCATGCCTTACCATTTCATAAGTCATAACTTGAGGAGTTTGGGCTGATTGTAGCTCCTTTTCATAGCCTTCCAACCATTCCCTAGCACCCCCCTTCAAAGAGAAGTAGAAGATTCGTAACACCAACACTGGGTCTTGCTTGTCAGCAAGAAGGCAAGCAAACTCCATTCTCTCAATGAAAGCTTTGGAACTTTCATTTGATTTCCCACTAAACTCCAGAAAATTAAATTCCATGTCTTCAAAACCTGTAAACTGAAGGTAACTTGAAGCGATTCCTCGGTGGCAGGCACCAAAACACTGTTGGGAAACAAGCAAACTGAAACACCTCTATAGCGATGTCACCCAAGAGCTTTGAAAGAGAAATACAAGACACCAAAATATTTTCAAAATCCCTTTGAAACACCACAAGCCTAATCGGAGTAGACCCTTGGGAATTTACTAGCCGTCGCCCACCCAAGAGACTATGTCACATAGGAGCAAAACCCTGCCAAAGCATGGATTTACAGCACACACTGACCAATGCATATGAAGACAAGAGCCTCTCCTTTCACAATTAAACATCACAAACCCAAAAATTCAATATCAATTCCACAATTCATACATACATGCCCTCCAATTCTGTCCGCACACAATTTGCCACTAGGCTGCCATAGCCATAACCCTGCAGAGAACTAGTCGTAACCTAATGAGCACAACTCCAATTGGGGCACTTTAAAGCTTGAGAGAAAGCTTGAAAAATGACTGGAGAGAAATCTGTAGATGACCAAAATTGATTCCATACGCCGCCATGAGCAAAATTGACGCGAACAGAAAGCTGTCCCAACACGAGTACACGTAGAGAAGGCTAGTCGGGGCAAAAAACTGCATCCAAGAGCACCAAGGAGACACAGCGAGATAAAACCTGAAAATTTCTGATCTTTGGCTGAAATTGTTTTAGTTTGTACATGATTTTTGGTTATATACAAGGCTCACTTCAAAAAACTCACTCACGGGCACTTACGGTAGCCCGACAGCTGTCACTAGACTAGCGACCTGCAGTGCATGTACATGTGCTTGCTAAAGCAAGCTAAAAAACCCACAAAAAGAAATATCACACGCCCTTTTGACATCGGGCGTCATGTCCATATGTAGAAATTTACAAAAAACGGGGTGTCAGAAATGCGCCCAACAGCGTCATGAGCTCAAAAGAGAAAAGCACAAGTAGGCCAAGCAAATGTAGTTGCCAAGAAAGGGTTAGAAGTTAAAACTAGAGAACAAAAATTAAGCCAGTGCCAAACATAAAGAGCAGGAAGCTGCAACAAAGTTGGTAATAATTGAAGCATGATGATTGAAAGAGTGAATTAACATGAGGTTTGTTGAATCTTGAATGTAGATGAATCACCTAAAAATAGGAGGGAATTTCCATCACCGTCATCATCTAAAGATTGATTAAACATCTTGTTAAGCCCCGGTGTCGTTAACGGCCCAGTTAATTCTGTAAAATGTGAGCTTAAACTCCTAGTTAGCGGATGATCCAAATGACACTGCTGTTAACAGCCCCCCTTGGCTAAGAATAAAGTTATACTTAAAGTATTATTCAATTATTTGATGATTACGGTGATTGCAAGAGCTGTTAGTGTCTCTTCTTCTCTCTCTTGATACCTCTCACAGCCAGAGGCCCGATGCCTACCCGCGGCTCACATTTTGAACACATATCCTCCGACATTTTTGGTGAACCCGACATGGAACAAGCCGAGGTGGGAGATAAAGATGTGGAATTTAGAGAAGATGATGAAGATGATTGAAAAGTTTAGTGCAAATGATTTTGATGATAAATCAACAGCTCTAAAGTTTTTGAATATTCACCAATTGGGTCAAGGATATCTGCTTGAAATGGAGACTGTAAAGAAAAAAAATCAAATGGTGAAGCTTTAGATGCAGTATATGATGAGAGACGAGTTTTTGATGGATATGATCCAGAAGGTTACCTTGAGTGCTATGAGCTAGAAACCAAGTTAAGAGGCATACCTAAAGTGTTAATGGTAGATCTTTTGAGCAATTAGTGAGTTCAGATTTGAAGGAGCAGATTCAAGAGGTTTCCAAAGCTTGAAACGATGACTGGGAGTCTTTCAAATAAGCTATTGTACAGGTAAGTTATGAGCATTATGAAAGCTATAAAGAATAGAGTTCAAGTCTACCAAACTACACAGATATTCGAGGACAAGTACGATCAAAATTAGAAGCTGCAATTGATGAGTATATTATACAAGATGCTACCTTCATACAGGCTAATGATGAAGACATAGTTAAAGCTGTGTATGAAAAGTTGGGTTTTTCAGATGGTGTGCATGAAAGGGAAGTCTTTGAGGGAGAGGCTTTACAACTTCATGATACACAGGGGGATTCTTGCAAAGAATCTACAAATGCAGCCTCAAATATACATGATGAATCTTGTAGAGAACCTATGCATGCAGTACAGGAGGAAAAGAAATCTCGGAATCAAAATAATGAAGTGGCCAAAGCTCAAGAAGAAACTGTGCAGGTGAATGAGTGCAACCATATTCAAATAGACATGCAAGAAGATTCAGTTAGAACTAATACTTTTGCTATTGACTCAAAATAAAAGCAAATCTTTTATGGTACAAATTCTATCATAGAGTTGATTGATGGTACTGGTACAGATTCTACCATAGAGTTGATTGATGGTACTGGTATATATTCTACCAAAGAGTTGATTGGTGGAACTGGTACAGATTCTACCATAGAGTGGATTGACGATATTGGTATAGATTCTACCATAGAGCTGAATGATGATACAAATATTATAGGTCAAAGCAAGCCTGTTGCTATGGGAAGCAGCACGACCATGGATTTGGGTATACCAGGTTAGCCAAATTTAGATATATCAGATTTTGAGGGGGTGAAGACTCCTTTATTGACACGTTTTTGTGAAGCCAAGCTAGCAAAGTTTAAAATTGGTCTTGAATGTGATGATGATGAATTAGAGGGGGTGCAGACTCCTTTGACAAGTTTTTGTGAACTAGCGCTACCGATCTGGCACACTGATCGTGAATTTGATGATGATTCAGAAGGGGAGCAAACCTCTTTTCTATCAAGAATTTGTGACATAGGGCTCACACTAAGGTAGAGTGATCATGAACTTGATGGTGTTGATTCAAAGGGGGTGCATAGTGAAGTGAAATCTCTTGATGTTGAATATGATTGGTTTCATTGTGCCGATGATACAGAGAGGGTAGTGGAAGAAATTTTCAATGTACATGCTGATCTTTGTGCTATAGAAGTGCAAAGATATTTGGATGAGGGTGAAAGACATGAAGAGCATTTTATAACAAATGTGTTTAGTATGCATGTTATATGTGGAAATCTTAGTTTACAACAGCTTGAGATGTGCAAGATGAAGTAACCTTCTCAAGCGGTGGACCTAGACCTTATGTGCTTATTGGAAAAAGCTTTGGAAGGGTTCTCAAATACAGATGCTAAGGATACCAATCAATCTAGATTCATGCATGGGAAAGTTTGTTCAGATGCAGCTAATGATGATCTTATGCAGTTGTTGGATGATGCTCTACTTGATTTTAAGCCTCTACAATATAGAGAATTGTTTTCAGATGCATCTTGCGAGCCTAATGAAGAGATTTTTGCTAGAGACTTGATGTATTTAGATATGCATGATTGGGATTCCAATACTAGTGAGAGTGAAGGTGCAATGCCAATGATTTTACTTGTGATTGATGATCAACAACTGGATGAGACAGCTGCACAAGGAATATGGCAGTATCTAGTGCTACCTGATGCTATATGGGATCTGATGTTACCCTATGATGTAGGGGATTTTAAGCTAGTTTTTCACCCAGGAGGTGACAAAAATATGCATGGTCCTGGGCAATTAACCTATATGCCATATGATCCAGGCGGTTTGAATGAAGATTTGTGGGCTAATTTATGTTTATGCTCTACTAATTGGAAATTCTTGTATTTTCCCTATGATCCTGGAGGATGGTGCAAAATTTTCAAAGGAATTCTCATAGTGGGGCAAATGATTGGTTTCCCATTTGATCACAGGGGCTTCTAAAGTGCAAAGTTGCAGATTTGAAGAGTACTAGTTATCTGTTGTAGTAGGTTGCATGGTACAAGGTCTTGGTTTCTAGATTATGCTAGGTTAGAAGAGTTTTTGTTTATGTGTTCAATAAGATTACATGGATGGCTTCTAGTTGACTTCTTTGTACAATTGATGAAGTATCTTCACATCTTTTAAGTTGGTTCTGCTACCATAACTTGAAGCAAAGGACTTGACGGCCATTCTGTGTGCAGATAGAGTAGGGCATACATGAACTTGACAGGGTTCCCTAAAGCAAGCTTAATGGTCAAGACATGTGCATCATTAACTGGAGCACTTGAGTCTGGCGGGGCTCACTAAACAGGTTTTCCATAATTGAATTCTTTGAAGATACGGTAGATACAATTCAAAGATTTTTGATGGGCAGCTACCTAATGATTAAACTTGAACATTGATGATATGGTATAATCCTTATATTATTTTACATATGTTTACCAGTTACGTGAGTCAGATGATGGAAAAGAGCTTAAGGTACCTGTAGCAGATGTAGATTGAAGTGCAATTGGCACAGACCGGAGGCTGTGCAGGTTTAGACGGGGTGGATGTCGTGCAGCTCCGCTTACATGATGGGAAAAAGAGCAAAGAAATGCAAGCTAAGCTTCTTTGAAGCCTACACATTTATTCGGTAGTGATCATGGCTTGTTAACATGCCAAGTTTAATGATTAATGTATACTAGATGCGGCTTTAAAGGGCCAACAGATTTCTTAATGATGCTAAAAAGGAGTATGATTGAATTGAGCATAGATGGGAGATTATGATCTAGAACTATAGTGCTTGAAGTGCTCTACCGGCTTGTCTTTACGGCTCATCGTTTGGAGCTATGGTGAGGAAATTATGGCAGTTTGAAGTTTGAGTCGATTGCAAATCCGTACCGGATTGGGCAACTGTAGCTGAGGGGACATAATTTAAGTGAATGCATGGGCCTAAAGTACTCACTTTATGGAGTGCATCAATATTTTTAGATTAGTGATGGGATTTACGATTGCCAAGATATTGGCCATTAAGATTCACCAGGGGCCGGCTCTGTACCAATCCGGCCACTCTGTCGGTGTGCCATCTAGAAATTTTACAGCCTGAGTAGGGTTTGTATGTGTTCTATGCAGCTTGAGAGGTCTATAGGGATTTACGGCTTGATCAGATAATACGGCTTGAGGCCGGTGAGAGTTGTCGACACTCCTGAGCTGGATAATTTTGGCATTATCTGAGAAGCTGATACACGCAATTAACAATTGAGTGAAACGAGGCGCTATGGGAAATAAAATTCATGATGATATTGTTAGTCAAGGTCTGCAAGAGAAAGGAGTCGTGCTTGGTATTGCCTTGCTCGGGTGGAAATGCATGTCAAACGTGGTACCCTAACCAAGCCTATCCAAAATGGGGTGCCCTTTAAGGGGCCGCGCGCCCATTAGAAACTAAGGGGTGCCACTTCAATGGACACCCAAAGAAAATGAGGTTCAACGGCCACCTAATACAATTAAGCCATGGCCACCCTAATTTTAATGGGGTGTGAAGACAAAGGGAGAAAAAGGAGGAGACAAGCGAGCAGGGCGGGCGGCAGCAAAGAGGGAGGAGGACTTGCTCTCACTGGTTAGCTCGGGCACTGGATGAGGTTGCTGAAGAAGGGTTAAATCTGTAGCAAGCCCTCCCGCTGAAGTTTGGCCCTGATTTCAACAAAAATTGTGCAGGTTGGGTGTGGGATTGCCATGTCATCCACGCCGTTCCCACAACAACGGGGCCGTCATTCGATAAAAAGTGAATAGTGTAGTTTTTCCCAAGGGCAAGAAAAGAGAGTTGCGGGGAGTGGTAGCAAGCAAGGAGGCTCTTCTCTCCCTCTCGTAAGCAAGAGAGGCTTGTGATCTCTCTTTCTCTCTCTCTCTCTTGTTCTGGGCAAGGCAAAGAAGCGAGCAAGGAGAAAGGGCTTGATATATTTCTCTCAAGCCAAAGCAAGCTAGGAGGGGAAGCATAGGTAATTCGAAGGGAGAAGGCCTCAATTTTCTTGCTTTCTCTCGCTCTCAACCTTATTTGAAAGAGAAATCTGTCTCTTTATCTCTCTTTGACGGCACAACAGACAAGCAACTCTCTCTCTCGTTCTTGGACTAGTAAGGAAGAAAAGAAAGTGACAATCTCTATCTCTTGTGCTTGAGCAAGAAGGGGAGGAACGACAAGGCAGGAAGAAGAGATAGAGGGTGGAACAATAGCCACAGTCCAAGGAGGAGTTGGGGTAGAAGTCGTAGTAGCAGAAGCCAAAGCCAGAATCTAAGCAGAGGTGTAAGCAAAAGTCTAAAACTTACTGATGGTAATTGAAGCAGTGGGCAGAATTAAATTTTGTAGAATATACGGGGCAGTTGAAGTAGTTAAAGTGGCAGAAGAGATGATTACCATCACCGTCATTGGCTAGAGATTGATAAAACATTTTGTTAAGTACCGATGTCATTAATGGCCTGATTAATCTTGTAAACTCCTAGTTAATAGATGATTCAAGTGACGGTGCTGTTAACAGTCCGCCTTGACTATTATTAAATTTATTGATGATTGTGGTGATTTACAGAGCTATCCGTGTCTCTTACTCTCTCTCTCTCACACCTCTCATAGCTAGAGGCCTGCCGCCTGCCTGGCTCACGTTTCGAACACATATCCTCTGACAGTGGGGCTAGTGCTGACGCTAAAGAGCATGTTACGAGCTGCCGGCATTTTGAGGGAGTAGAAGAGTTCATAATAGAGTATGAGGAACTCCCAAATGAGGAGTTGGAGACAACCATATGCCAGCTACGGGAGGTCTTGAGACGTGTACGCCCAAACGAGGGCTATTCTCAAGACCCTTTAGTAGGAGCAGCACAAATTGAATCTCTTTCTATATAAAGTATGTATGTATGTACGTATATATATATTGTGCTCCTAAGTATATCAGTTTGTCTGACCAAAACATGATACACTCGTGATAATAGTAGGATCCCTCTTCCAAAGCTAGATACCACTCCTCAGCCCACCAATATAGACTACTCAGCGGCTAGCGGCGAGGTCACACATCATGACTAAAATACATGGTATTAGTTTGGTATTTGATTATAGAAGTATAGTTTTTCCATAAACATTGATCTAATTATATTTTTGTTAATTTATGCACGTAGTGTTCCTTCTTGACAAGTCTGACGGTGTACCTCAACAGCCTTGAGACCTTCTCCCATCTTGATAACGACACTGACACCCTCTCAATCGGGGTCCCATGCATCTGTCACTTCCTTGTCAAGACCCAATTTTGACCACAAAGGACTGTTTAGAACATGTGCCGGCTTGTATTGTGCAACCTGCAACACTGACGTGGATGGGCAGGTTGTGCCCATTGGAGGCGGCGTCCTTTTTCACCAGCGCATAGGGTAGTTGTTGGAGTTGTACATGCCTCAATTTTACATACTTTGGTCGTACATATCTATGTGCTAATTTAAATGTTTTATAGCTAGTACCTTGTTCTAATCTATCTTCTTGTAATGCAGAGATCATCTAGATATTAACCAAAAGTTTGTGATTGCTCAGCTACAGCGCGAGTTTGGAGAGGGATGGGACCAAAAAAAATGCGGTCAGTGAATGGCCAAGCTATTACGACATATGTGGACAATGCATGGTTAGTAATTACTTGCACACACACACACACACACACACACACACACACACACACACACACACACACACAGAGAGAGAGAGAGAGAGAGAGATGAAATGATGTATTAAACGTCCTCAAAATGCAAAAATGACATTTAAGATCAAACTGATACAATCTTAATGGATCCAATACAATGTATAGTTACAGAAAAAAACAATGTTGGGGTACAAAGAACACAATGCCAAGGCATGTAAGGCCTGATATCTGCAAAAATGCTAGCTGCTTAGGGTTGAAAAATAAAAATATTAGGCTATTCTTAGGGTTGAAACTGATTGTTGACCGATCTTCTGCAATAATGAGTCTGCCATGAGGTTCTAAGATGGGAGCGGTTCAATGATGTTGTGGTACTTGACAAGACGATGATTTCGATGACGACAACGATGACCATGATGATGTGGACGCCGACGATTGTGTCGACAATGATGATGATGTGAAGGCTGAGAACTAAAAATGCTAGGTGTTCTCTTGTGGATCTACAATTTGTGGCGGTACTGAGACGAGGATCTACAACTGCCAATGCATGGAAAGCTGAAATGCAAAAAGGCTAGCTGATCTGTGCTGAGTCTGCAAAGCACTGGCTACTTTGGGCTGAATCCAATAATGCTAGGATGATCTTGGTGCTGATGGTCGACATGGCAAGGATTTGCAAACAGGAAGGATGCGATAAAGTGAGGTTCAGTGATGATCTGAAAATGTTGGTTTGATGGGCTGAAAACGCTGGTCTTCTAATGTTGAAAACGTTGGAGAGGGGGAATGGGAGATCGGGCACAAAAACAAAGGCCTCTCTATAGCTCAGGGTATCCACAACACCCCATTCCTTCAAAAACACCTGTAAAAACACACTTTACACTAGTAAAACACCGCTCATTTCTCAATGCTTACACACTCCACAAGACCACCACACAATGCACACCAATTTCCATAGGATGTCTCCACCCTTGCACACGCACACAACTGCTCAATCTCACTCTCTTACACAAAACACCTTCGGTCCAGGGGGCACACACATCCACACTTCCGGCACCATGGGGAAACACAAGAACAAGAGAAAGAGAAGGGGGGAATAGGAAACAACAACACAATTGGGCAATAGTGGCTTGATTACACTTCAAAAGGCACGTTCAAGGCTCACATTGCCATCACAATGGCCATTTTCAAGAAAAATTACAAAGGGGGTTGATAGGCACACTCCTTTGTGAAGAAGCTCCACCTTGAAGGCTTAAAAAGAGACAAAAAAAGCCCCTAATTTGATTAAAATCTGACTTTTATAGTAGGGGGTCTTCAACTTTAGAATTTTCTCTCCAATTGGTCCACTTGTCCCCTCAATTTGTCAACTTTGTAAGGGGGGAGCCACCTTGCTTCATCTGCACTCTTTGCTTGTATGGGGGGGTGCTAGCTTGAGAGAAGGGTGCACTAGCGATGTCGCCAGTGCCCGTAGGCATCTTCTAGTTTGACTCAACTTGACTCTCATTGACTGGCTCTCTTGAACACACCTTGAAGCTCCTCTTTTGGTGTTCGCTCCCTCTGATCACCCGGCCCATCCCTTTATGCTCATGACCTCCCCTTGGGATCTCTCTCTCTCTCTCTCTCTCTCTCTCTAGAACCCTCCCCCTTACCACTAGTGATATCACTAGTGGTGGGGCTTGCCTTGCTTCCAAAAGGGCTTAGGGACAACTTTTCGTGTGATCGAACACTAGGACCTCCCTACCACGTCATCATTTCCACGGGGTTGTCAAACAATACAATGTTGCCACCATGCTGCTATCAACTCTGTCGCGCCGCCACTAGCTGACCGGATATTCTAGGCACCACGCGAGCACCGCCCAACATAGCGCCAAGGCCGCCGCCCACTAGAGTTCACCATCGCTCAAGAGCCCTTCTCCCAGCTCGATACTACATTTGACGGCCCCATCTTGGACTTATACCATATATTCATCATGGCCAACTACGCATACAGGACTTTCTATAAGCCACGTGGCAGTAGGAGGTGACACACCCCCTTGAGTTCCTCTAGTCTCCTTAAAATATAAAGGAAAAAAAGCCTTTCTATGCTAGCTTTGGACACTCTCCATTTGGTGTCCACTAGTCGGGCGACCGAACCACAAACTCATACTAAAAGACCAGGATCTCGACTTTGAATTTCCTTGCCTTGGCCCCTTTTTGGCTTTGACGGTTCTGCCAACCTATGTAAGAAATGCATGGTGGCACAACCTCCAAAGCGGTCAACCCGGCCCACAACTGACCCCCGATTTTTTTTGGATGGCCATAACTTGCTTTCTAGAGCTCTGATTCGCGATTTGAAAGGACATGCATGCTCCATAATTCAAGAACCCTCTTTCAAAAAAATGCCTCTGACTATGATAAAATTACCCTTCAAAACTCAATTTTCTCTTGACAAAATTACAAAATTATATCACTACAAATCTTACACACATACTTTATAGAGAGGGAAAAAAAGAGTCTACTTCTTCATTCAACTTGAATGTATAATCAAAGAAAAAGTTGTGAGCCTTTGATTAGAGCATTGTTGTTAGTTAACAAGAAAAATCAATCATTTGTTCTTATAAGTAAGACGAAAGCTTGTTTATGAGAGCTTAAGCATGAATTAACTTAGAATGAAAAGTCACACCCAATTTTTAAAGCTGTGTAATAGCATGAATATTCCATGAAAAAATCTCCTTCGTGTATGTATATTAGATTCTTCTCCTTGCTTTGAGGATTTTTGAAGTAGCTTGGTGACCTAGTCGGCCCTCTTGTTCTTCTCCTTCATTTGAAGTACCACAAATTGTGTTACTCGGAAAATGAGAGAATGGAACCAGACAAGGGAGATTCAAGCTATGGAAGGCTTGAGGGTTAAGAGAGAGGAGAGGGAGAGTGTAATGAGAAGAAGAAGAAAAAGTTATGACAAGCTTGGTTATGGTTTTGGCCATAGTTTCTTTTGGAGAGGAGGTGTGTGTACGAGTTGTAAGAAGGAGATGTGTGTTGCAAGAGGTTTGGCTATGGCTTCCCCAAGATTTCTCTACAACTTATTAATTAGTTTATTTTAAATATGGAGGAGAGAAGTGTAAAATGAGAAGAGAAACCATTTTTTAATGCACATTTTCTTTAAGTGTCGTCACTTATTTTGATAGCTTATCTACCTTATCAATAAGCTCTTTTCACTTATCTTGATAACATATCTTCCTTTTTAAAACTTTTCAACCAGTTACATATTTACCTTATCATTATCTTATCTTTTTACTTCTTCTTGAGATGAAAATCTAATTTCTCATACATTGCTTATGTCCATGTTACCACGGTGTAAACCTAAAGTGTCTTGTGAGTAAACTTTGATTCTTTGATTTAGCCCAAATTCACCTGAAGTATCCTCAAAATATTTATTATATGTTTTCTCCTTAAGTCGGTGGCTTAGATGCGTTGGTCAAGGGTAAGGGCTAGGAGGAGTACCTCACATATTAGGTATTCTTTGGCTTTGAAACAGTATAATGCTTGTCTCGATGCTCTCTTAGAAGAGGTAGGTTATTACATGAATTAGTCGCGTGATAGCGAGGCTATGTCTGACTGCTACATACAAAAATCATCATTTGTAGTGCATGCATCATGTGCATATAACAAATTATGATATATCGTGCTTGTCAATGCATTGAGATGGAACAAACACAAGACGAGATACTAGCCTCAATTTCTATGGAGTAGAAGATCACAACTATGGGTAGCTCATGCAACAATGTGAATAGGAGAATCATCAATAAAATCATTGAAAACAAATAACATCTTACATCATTTTAAAGAAGCGTGCGACTCTAGTGCATGTGGAGATCACATCGAATGGAATCCACCTTGACCATATAATGATATCATTGACACAGTGTCAGGATTTTTTTGGAGCAAGGGATTGCGCATATGTACATATACATGCATGGTGCATCAAATAAATAATTGCCCATTTTTCAGAGCCAGGTGGTTACGTGGGGCCCACATGTGTACAGGTAGGACAGGGTGTACATAGTGCATCGATTTTCACTATTACCAGTACCACTGTGTTTTTTCTACAATAAGGAGGATTTGGTAGCATGTAAAACTTCTCGAGGAAGCTATCCGCGGGCCGACGACATGAGGTAAGCAGGTGCGTCAGATGGCATCGAGTGGCGTCAGGAGGTCGAACGGGGTCAATACTTGCATGCGGAGAAGTATGGACACGACGTGGGTGTTTTCTTGTGATACTTATGCAGAAAGGTCATCATGAGGACCACTTTTTGGGGCCACTTCATGTGGTTGCGGGATGCATTATTTGGAAAAACTGAGTGCCAGGTGTGCGGATGATGCAAAAAGGTGACAACTATGCACTGCGAGGTCAGTTTTTAGTTTGTTCGGGGTCCGTTTGGGGTCATCTAAAAGGCCAAGGGTGCCCAAATAATAAAGCTAAGTGTGGGAACTGAAAAATTAGAGAGAAGACCAGAAAAAACATGGAGAAGAGGGGAGGAACAGCCGCAGGTGTGTGAGTGTTCATGTGTGAGTGTTGAGTGGGCAAGTGGGAAATCGCTCTCTTCTCACTCCGTCTGTGTGTTTCCTGTCTCGGCCAGGCTGGTTGTTTAAGCCGAGTGGTGCCCCATAATGTGTGTGTGTATCATCCCAAGAGTGTGTGTTGGGTCATTATAGAGGCGTTGTGTGTGTTTCTATCCCGCTCACATTCTTTTGGCACCCCCACGGAGGATCTTCTTCGAGTACCTTCTGCTTCGAGCTTCAAGCTTCGAGATTCGGGGCTACAGGTTACAGGATACAAGTTACAGGTTATAGGCTACAGGTTACAGGTTATAGGTTACAGGTTACAGGGATAGGTACAGGTGATTCACATAGGGACATGTAGCTGGAGGACAGTGATATACTAGCAGTGATGTCACTTGCAGTTGTTGTGGGTATGCATCACTTGGCGCCTATTTGAGCGCATTGTCTTCTAGATTGTACGTTAGTTGTGGAAACTGCCATTGTACGCATTTGTGGATCCATACTTGGTTGTATTTGGCAGTCCCAGCCATTTCTGAGACTTGGTCTGGAAGATAGTCATTTTTGAGACTTGACTATACGCGATTTGCATTAGCCTTCGTGTGAGGGTCGATAGCGTGAGGTTTTTATTGAGCTGGGGGATTCTCAAATGTGGAGATCCTTTCGGTGATACAGGTAGCTGGAGCACCCTTTTTGTGACCTCGCCATAGGCTATGTACTAGTGAGTCCTACTTGATGCTCGGGTTGTATTGTTGACAGTTTATGCATACATATACAGTCTATATTTTTGGGTTCCTACTGCTCTATTTCTGGGGAAACTCTGCCAAAAGTTTTCCAAGTTATGATGGCTGGTTTTTTGGTCTTTTGAGCCATTTATGCTGTTATGCTGCTGAAATTATGGCAAAATCAGAGGTTAAGTCAGGTGTGCCTTCTTGGGAGCTTCATGGTTGGCTTTAATGGATGATCAAAATGGCCCTCAATTCACTCCATTTCATTTAACTCAAAGAATCCAGATAAATGTTCACGTGTCTAGGAAGATTTTTTTCCAGCAGCGCATAGTCTTTATGTTCAGGCCAAGAAGATTACGAGAGATCTTGGAATGTCCTTTGCCTGTTGTAATTCCGATAATCAACTATGAAAACTCATTTGATGTGCATGTGTTTGTCCTTATCTAAAGTTGAGCTCCATTGAAGTTTTTGGGGATTGGGTAGTCAAAAGTTTTGGGTTTTTGCACGTGTGTTCAAAGGGGTTCTCAAAGCATTGTAACTTGGGTAGCCATGGCTTTCTCTTATCCGGAGTTTCATGGAAGAAGTGATGAAGATGTGGAAGATTTTTTGGAAAAGATGGAGGTTGCCTGCATTAGCAACCAGATTCATGACCCTGCGCAGATGTTACGTCTTCTCCAAATTTTTTTGAAGAGTGATGCACGAGTCCAAAACATTTGAAGAGGAGTTGCGTGCAGCGGATACACCTGTAAGATTGAGTTGGGACAATCTAAGGCATGGGTTGGAAGTGGAGTTTGTGAAGATAGAAGATCCTGACAAATTGTGGCAAGAAGTACAAGGTTTGGTGCAAAAGGAAGGTAAGCCAGTAGATGCGTACATACGTAAGTTCTCATTGGCATGGGAGCGGATGTGTAAGGCCTTACCACCACAGGTACCCCCGCCTGACATGATGAAGAAGGACAGGTTCTTGGCTGGTCTTTGGGAGAGTATACGTTGGAGAGTGGACCTAAAAAAGCCTAGGACATATGAAGATGCACTAGAGGTAGCAAGGAACAAAGAGTGGAAGTTGAGGAAAATGAGCCAGTTAGGGGTGGAATCTTTGCCCATGAGGTCTGAATTTCAGCCTATAGAGTCTTTACAAGGTTGCATGTCAGGGGTTCATCATGAACCAGTGGTTCTTGTTACTACTCAGGTTATGCCAGCAGTGGTCACTACATCGGTGCAAGATGATGGGCTAAGGCAAGACATGAGGCAAGTGGTAGATTTGATGAAGAATCTCAGCCTAAACATGATAGGTCAAGTGGGAAATAATCGAGGTCGAGGGAGGTTTGCAAATCAGCCAGAAGGTGAAGAAAGGCCTAGGAATGGTGTTGGACAAAGCAATGGTAGGTTTTGGAGGCAGACGCCCACATGTTATAATTGTGGAGAGTTGGGTCACATCAGCCCGCAATGTGATAAGCCACCAAGGATGGGGGGAGACGTGTATCCATTGCCAAGACAGGTGCTAACTAGGTCAAATGATTATGGCATCAAAATTAAGGGAGACGAAGGAACCAGTGGACTGACCCAGGAGGAAAAGGGAAAGACAAAAGTGCTAAGTGTAGTCACCTTGGAGAAGGCATCAAAGCTAGAGGATACATTAGTGATGCCTATTGGGAAGAGGACCACAGAGGATAAGGAAGGAAGAAGTGCCCCAGGTCCTAGTAAGAAGAAAGGAAAGAGCCATGAAGGCGAGGATGTTAAGGCCAAGAGGAAAAGGAGAGCTCGTCGAAAGTTTCATGTTTCAGATTTTCCACTAGGGGATGGGAAATTAAGCTATGACTTGAAGGAGGATCTGATGAGCAGGAAGGCAGATGTTACTTTTGAGCAGCTTATAGAGATGGTGCCTAAGCTAAAGCGACAATGGAGAAAGAGCCAGAGAGAGGTTCAGTAAAGGTGTTGGCAATGGATGAGCTACCAGACATTTGTCCAATAGTAGATGTGTGGCATAAAAGGAAAAATTTGGGACAAGGTTATGTGGATGGCGGAGCCCAAATATGTGTCATAACACACTCATGCGTTGAGAAGATGGGTCTCATAGTGACTGGGGTGTCAGGTTTTCGGATCAGATTGGAAAACCATCAAAAAGTAAAATGCTTGGGTGTTGTAAAGAGCTTAGAAGTGGAGGCATATGATGCAAAGGCTGTGGTGATGCCAGTAGGGTTGGGCCATATCCTATTATACTGGGCAGACCATGGTTACGTGCAGTGGGAGCTGTTCAAGATTGGCGACATGGTACGATTAGCCTCTATGAAAAGACAGGTACCAAGAAGCTTTATAATATGGACACAAGGAAACGATTAGAGAAGATTTATGAAGATGAGGATGGGTCTAGTGATGAAGACTCTTCCACGATGACAGATGAGGATAGCGATAGCACTACCAGCAGTGATGAGGATGCTGATGTTGCATTTCTTTTGATGGATAAAGAAATCCAGGAGTCTGGTTTAATCGCATTTGCAAATGAAGTTGAGGATGAAAGTGAAGGGCCTTATGAAGTGATTGAAGGGCTGATGCAAACCAAGGTTGAGTTGTCAAAGAAGCAGGAATTGATGACACAAATGATCAGTGGAGACCTCTCAGCTATGGAGAAGGATAATATTTGCACATGCTGCCTAGTTTTCCTGATTTGTTCATTACTTCATATGAAGAGATCAGAGGGTTCAAGAGCGAAGAGATGCATATAGAGCTGAAAGAAGGTGCTAAGCCAGTGCGGCAAAGGCTAAAAAGGATGGATCAAGAGCAAATGGAAGCCTTGCGAGAAGAGGTGGACAAGTTGTTGAAGGCAGGGTTCATAGTCCCTGTGGAGACCACAGAATGGGTGAGTCCAATTGTAGTCAGTCCAAAGAAGGATGGGAAGTGGAGAATTTGTGTATATTGTAAACCCTTAAACGCAGCCACTAAGAAGAACCCATATCCTCTTCCATTCATCGATCAGATCTTGGATTCAGTGGCAGGTTATGAGAGGTATAGTGTCTGTGATGGTTTTTCAGGCTATTTTCAATTGAAGATTGCTCTTTAAGGCCGCACAAAGACCACTTTTATTACGCCATGTGGCTGCTATTGCTACACAATATTGCCATTTGGGTTGTCAAATGGACCATCTTTCTATCAAGAGAGAGAAAATTGGGTATTGGAACCATTCATTGGTAGTTGTGTTAAAGCTTTCATGGATGACTTCTGTGTCTACATCAGTAGGGCTGAACACCATGAGAAGCTGCATATGGTATTGGCTTGATATGATGAATGTGGAGGACAACTAAATCCAAAGAAATGTCATCTAGCACAGCCAAGGGTGAAGTTTTTGGGCCACATGGTGTCAAAAAATGGTATTGAGGCTGATCCAGACAAGGTTAAGTCTATTATTCTTCTTCCATCACCTACGAGTACGAAGCAATTGGCAACCTTTATACACAAAGTGAAGTACATGGCATGGTTTATTCCATTGTCTTCGCAGCTTCTTTATCCATTACAGCAAGTGGCAAAGCATGATCCATTGCAATGGGATGACAAGTGTGAAGAAGTGTTTCAAGAGGTGAAAGAGGTGTTAGGGGGGTTGTCAGCCATGCAGGCTCTTGATTGGGAGAAAGTGTTTTATGTAAATCCATCACTAAGGGATGATGCCATTGGAGCCATGCTATTGCAAAAGGGGAAGGGCATCCATTATATGAGGCCAGTGTATTGTGCAAGCCGAGTGAAGTTGGTAGCGGAGAGAAAGTTCTCGGAAGTAGAGCTAGTGAGGGCCAGTGTAATATTTGCTTGTCGACGATTTCGTCATTACTTGCTACCACGACCTTTTGTTTTCTTGACGAGTTATGCCTTTTTGCCACAGTTAATTAATGGTACTAACATGTCAAATGTGGTAAAGAAATGGGTAATTGAGCTGCAAGAATTCGAGTTCTCTTTTCTAGTGGAAGATAGTACAAGGGCTACCCTAGCTGATTTGTTGACCTACAAGGACAATCCCCTTATTGTTAAGGAAGAGGTGGTGAGACAGGTAGTTGAAGAAGTGCCACAGATCAGCAATGCACATGTGTTGTTCTTTGATGGTTCATACAGAAAGAGCCATGATGCGGCTTCAGAGGGTATAGCACTTTATGATCCAGAGGGGAAGCTAGTATGCAAGAGAGGGTTCAAATTGAATGCTCATAGTAACAATGAGGCTGAATATGCTACTTTGGAAGCCGGATTACACATTTTTTTGAAGCATGGGGTTCGAAGGTTGAGCATAAAAGGTGATGCCTTGTTAGTGGTGAAGCAAGTGCTGGGTGTGTGGAAGAGCAAGAACACCTCATTGAAGGAAATGTGCTTCAGAATAAAAGGCCTGTTAAAAAAGTTCGAATCATGGAGCATCAGACACATTGAACGTGCTCTAAATGGAGAGGCACATGAAGCAGCTCAAGGCATGATTGGGGAGCTATTTGTGTTGAGGACCACTTTACCTCTTTATCATGGCCGGGAAAGTTTGGCTCAAGAAGAGGAGTTTTTGCTAACAGGAATTATTTCAAAGGAGATTCAGAAGTCTAAGAAGTATGGCTTTGTGCGTAGAGCATACAGGTACAAATTGATTGGTGATGTCTTATACATGAAAGGGGCTGATCTCGTGTTGAGACGTGTACCTTGGCGGGAGGAGCTTTACAGAGTGTTGGAAGAGAATCATGAAGGCGCATGTGGTGGCCATTTTTTTCTAAAGATCACCTTGCATAAGATTTTGCAAGAGGGGTATGTATGGCCTAGTTTGCACAAGGATGTTCACCATTGGTGTAGGTCTTGCAATAGGTGTCAAGCATTTGGGAAGAGAGTGTTGAAGCCAGAGCTACGAAAAACCATTATGGCGTTTGATGTGTTTGAAAAGTGGGGGATTGATGCAATAGGCCCGTTACCTATCACAAGCAGGGGCAAAAGCTATATCTTGAGGGCAGTGGACTATCTCTCTAGATGAGCAGAGGGTATAGCAGTGAAACAGATCACTCCAAAGGATGTGGCAAAATTTGTGTATGATGAAATATGTTGCAAGTTTGGGGTGCCATTAGAGCTACTTTCAGATAAGGGGCTAGGATTTAGAGCTAAACTGCTAGACTTCTTATGCACAAAGATGAAGATTAGGCACCAACATACCACTCCTTATTACCCGCAGTGTAATGGCTTAAATGAAAGATTCAATGGTGAGTTGGTACAAATTCTTTCTAAAGTGACAGAGCACCAAGGAAAGAATTGGGATTTGGAATTGCCTAGTGCAGTATGGGCTTACCGTACTTCGGTGAAGACAGGTACAGGGTTTACTCCATTTCATTTGGTGTATGGAAAGGAAGCACTATTGCCTATGGAGGTAGAGTTGCCTGCGGTCAAGATGTTAGAGAAGTTGCTTGGGCCGCCTAGTGATGCATTCAAAGAGAGGCTCTTGCAGTTACAAGAGGTTCAGTTGGATAGGATGAGCGCATTGGAGCATTATGGGCAGATGCACGATAAGGCTTTGGCAAAGATAAATGAAAAGGTCAAAAGTAAGGGTATGAAGAAACATGACTTGGTTTTGCGCTACAACAGTAAGCAGGACAACACCTTCCAAAAGAAGTTTCAAATTAAGTGGGAAGGCCCTTTCAAGGTAGTGGAGTGTTTTCCAAATGGCACATATCAGCTGGCTAACCTGGATGGTGTTCTACATAAGTCAAGGGTAAATGGATTGCGTCTTAAATTGTATCATGCTAGATTGATGATGGTGGAGCAAGATGAGCTGTTTGTGGATCAAGCAGTGTTGGTAAGGGATGAGGAGACCTGTGATGCGGCGACTCTCATATCTCTCTTTGTTGCTGCTGATCATGAATGATCTAGCAGGCTAGGGGATGGGCAAATTATGTCAGGAGTTTTTTGGAGCAAGGGATTGCGCATATGTACATATACATGCATGGTGCATCAAATAAAGAATTGCCCATTTTTCAGAGCCAGGTGGTTACGTGGGGCCCACATGTGTACAGGTAGGACAGGGTGTACATAGTGCATCGATTTTCACTATTACCAGTACCACTGTATTTTTTCTACAATAAGAAGGATTTGGTAGCGCGTAAAACTTCTCGAGGAAGCTATCCGCGGGCCGACGACATGAGGTAAGAAGGTGCGTCAGATGGAATCCAGTGGCGTCAGGAGGTCGAACGGGGTTAATACTTGCACGCGGAGAAGTATGGACACGACGTGGGTGTTTTCTTGTGATACTTATGCAGAAAGGTCATCATGAGGACCACTTTTTGGGGCCACTTCACGTGGTTGCGGGATGCATTATTTGGAAAGAGTGAGTGCCAGGTGTGCGGATGATGCAAAAAGGTGACAACTATGCACTGCGAGGTCAGCTTTTAGCCTGTTCGGGGTCCGTTTGGGGTCATCTAAAAGTCCAAGGGTGCCCAAATAATGAAGCTAAGTGTGAGAACTGAAAAAACAGAGAGAAGACCAGAAAAAACGTGGAGTAGAGAGGAGGAACAGCCGTAGGTGTGTTTTTGGGATTTTCGGAGCCTGTTTTGGCCGTAAACTGCTCATCCGAGGTCGAATTTGAGCACTTTGACATTGTAGACCGGGGTTGTGGTCCATTCCGGACGTGATGGCGCTGTCCATTTTGCCAAATTCCTCACTCTTTTTCTGCTATTTTTCTATGTAATCTTCTCCAGTGAGTGAAGCCTCTGCTTAACTTTGTGGTTGTATCTGGTGTATTTCCTCAATATTGTGTAAACTATTTGTCCCATTGGTGTTGGGCTGAGCTTCATTGAGTCTAAACAATAGCAATTTGCCTTCTTTGAGCCGAATTGAGAGTGTGTGTGTGAGTGTGTATGTGTGAGTGTTGAGTGGGCAAGTGGGAAATCTCTCTCTTCTCACTTCATCTGCGTGTTTCCTGGTAGATCAGGCTGGTTGTGTAAGCCGAGTGGTGCCCCATAATGTGTGTGTGTATCATCCCAAGAGTGTGTATCGGGTCATTATAGAGGCGTTGTGTGTGTTTCTATCCCACTCACAACGGTATCTTGTGTTATAGCAAAAGCGTAAATAATGACTGTGTGGAATGAATTTCACCTTACTAGCATGCCATGTGTGCAAATAAAAAAAATAGAGTCATAAGCCCTTGGTTACAATGATGGCCCAATATTTTGAGCCGATAGCGTAAGTTCCTTGCACCATTTAAAACTAAAGTTAAGACATTCAAGCATAAGTTGACCTTGTCATACAAGAATGCCAATTTTCCAAACCTGTGCCATTGCCCTTGACCGATGTCAATGAGCAATACCTTTGCATGGGGTAAAAGCCTTGCTTCTTGTTATCGTCCAAAAAACACAGTGCTAAGAATTAATTTACTTTGTAGATGCTTTCTTTTTTCTCCTTTGTTGCATGAGAATCCAATTTTCTCTTGTTATGGTCTTTGGAATCCATTTATTATGCCCATCAAGTGTCTGATAGGTGAGAATTGATTCAATTGATATAATAGGTGTTCTAGATCGGGCAACAGCCATAGCTCTCACAACAGAAAGAGTGTGCAGATATGGAGCAGAGAGTGTGCACAAATGCCGAATAGAGTGGGCAGAAATGGAGAAAAGAGACTGTGCAGAAATGAACTATAGAGTGCAACAATGGAGACAAGAGTTTCCACATAATAGATGTTGAAAGTGACGTTTCCAAGTAAAAAGAGGGATATGCAAACATTGGCCCTATTTAAAAGTGACGTAGGGAAAAAAAGGAGGTAAAAAGGAGATTTTTCGTGTCAATTAGCATTTTCATTGTAAGGAAGAGACATCGTATTGTTGGTTGTGAGCACTCTCTATCCCTATGAAGTAAAGGCCGAAATTGACCTCGACTTTCCTGTTATGTCAGGCGTATGTCCTTTAAGTGCATTCAGTGAGATCACATTTTGGAGAGACTCTGCCCCCAGCTTGTGAGAAGAGCCTAATTCTCCTTGGCTCTATTTATGTAAAGAAAATCTTTGCAGCCAATGTAGTCGAGGATAAAAGATTCTCTATAGGACTCATATTAACAACATCTTGTGCTTGACAATGTACACCACATTTGGCATGCATTTCCACACAAGGTTTTGCCAAGCATGCTTGGGTAGGTCACTAATAATATATATACCTTTCACGTGGGGCCAACAGAGGGATATTTTCAGTTTAATGAATTATCACATTTTCAGGTAGAGAGAGTGGTGATTAAGAAATTTTCCAATCTATACTATATTACCTTTGTTCAAGGGATATTCTGAAAATCCTCGAAAGGGATTTTCATAATATCCCTTGAACGAAGGTCATATAGTAGTTTTACATAGAGTGAATGCCCCAAATATCATAAGAAGCTTATACACTCATGCACAAAATCTCATAGCATCTATTATGCAAAGATATAACGATCCAATTGAGCTCGATCACCCTTGTGTAGCATCCCTTTCTTATTCTGGATTTGTCAAGGGTCTCCTATATCTCATGTTGTATTGTCGTCGGCTCCTTTTTATCAAACCATACGTGCTTTGATATCCCCTCTCTGCAAACATCCCTCGTTGCAAATCTACGGTGTAGTACACCGCAACATAGTCTCAAGTCATTTAGCTAGATGCCTTTGAGAATGAAGTTAGGTTCTTGTGGCAAATCGGTATTAGTTAGAGGATACCAAAATTGAGATTTCCAAATTAAGACATTATTACCTTTGTCATGGAATTTTTAATGATGTCCATTTGAAAAAATAAGATTATAACCTATACGCGCAAAACTAGAGTGCTTCGTTAGCTGCGTTCGCATTGAATTGAGATCGAACAAAATACTGGAAACTGAGTGTGTGTGTGTTTGTGTGTGTGTGTGTGTGTGTGTGTGTGTGTGTGAGAGAGAGAGAGAGAGAGAGAGAGAGAGAGAGAGAGAGAGAGAGAGAGATTTTTCATGAAAGCGTGTTAGTTTTTTCTACCTGAGAGTGTTTGGGATACTGATCGTTGTGGTTCACAGGTGTACCTCCGCATAAATTGGATACCGATCATAGTGCTTCTTAGGGGTACCTCGCCAAAAAAACCACAAGGAGTGTTAGAGTTTTTTCAAGCTCAATGTTCATGATCATACAAGATGTCAATGTTATTAATTATTTGTTGTTCCATTTTTATGTTTCAAAAAGAAATAAAACATGCAAGTCTCCTTGCATGGGGGAGTTTGCACAGGCTTCCCCAATTTTTAATACGAGGGAACGTGCCATTCCCACGGCAGCGTACAATTTTCACTGTGTTCATTAACTGCATTCTCAGTGTCAGAAATCAAAAAATGATAATGCTTACTCACCACATGATTGAATGTCTATCACCAATGCACTTCCTTGCATCAATGACGTTGGACATCTCCTGCACTTAACCCGTTGCAAAAGACG
Source organism: Adiantum capillus-veneris (assembly GCF_014529385.1). Classification (NCBI taxonomy): domain Eukaryota; kingdom Viridiplantae; phylum Streptophyta; class Polypodiopsida; order Polypodiales; family Pteridaceae; genus Adiantum; species Adiantum capillus-veneris. Next base: position 31,970,631 of record NC_140944.1, on the reverse strand, counting down.
ACATCCCAGGGAGGATGCGCTACAAGACTGTTTTGTGCTATTGTGAGGACACCACATTTGGTATACAAATTGATAGAATACTACCAAGCATGACATTGTATCCCAACAAGCCCTAACTAGAAATCTCATTGTAAATTCTAATACCCATGTGAAAGTCTTCAAGTTGTAAGCATAGGTGAAAATAGCCTACAACTTTCTGGCAATTCTCCTGTTGTGTGCATCCTGCCTATCGGTGCATTCCAATGCTTTGCATCCGCTGAAAATAGCCTAGAGCTTTTTGGCACTGCTCTTGTTGCGCACATCCCGCAATCAATGCATTCAAAGAGGTGGCATTTCGGGCAAGAAGCTCCTCAAGCACTTTTTGTACTTTCTCGACCACACGACATCTAGCATACATATCGACCAAGGCATTGCCAAGCCCAACAACAGACAATTCACACCCCAGATTCACACAAACACCTCATAAACACCATGGAGCTGATGAGTGGTATAATTATACAAAAACAAGGGCAATCCGTGTTGAATGGCATGCACAGAATCACGATACCTTTGGGGCAAACTTGTAAAAGCCAACTGGAAATCACAATAATGCACATTAAGAACTTCTAGCAAAGCTACAGGCATGCACTATGTAAATCTCAAGTAGTTGAAAGTGTATCGTAGAAGATCAATAGCTGAGAATAGCTTCATGAATTTTTCCACTAAGAAGGACTACATGTTTTTCACAAGCCATGATAGCCACATGATATGTGTGACACATAGCAATCACCAACATCCACGCACATAGAAGAGCCATTAATCATACCAAATAATTGCTGCTTCAAGTCCTCAGCCATGGTATCATTGTTGCAAACAATTATGTAGCCACCCAATGTTTCGTGTCTAGGAAGTGTTTCAGCTGGAGGAAGAGACTTGAATCGTTTATCTGCACTGCCAACAATCTGTGATGTTGATATGTTACCTGCTCCAAGATTCTAACCCAAATCTCCATATCTCAAATCCCCATCCGAAAACTTCAGGTTGAAACCTTCCCCCTTCAGCATGTCTTCAGCTCTACCCTAGTTGGATCGTCCCTTTGCTTGCTTAATGTTCTTCTCATGAGGGGCCACAACCTTCACATCAGATCTAGACCTATCAAACTTCAGCCTCCTCTGATTCCGCAAAAACAAGCTTGGTAGCTGCTACTTTCTAGCTTTGATCCTCCTGCATCTCAGTGGGAGAGCGCCGATTATTGTCATTTAGACTCCAGAAAGAATACATATTCTCCATCAATCCTGCAGAAGGAAAATAATCGCACAAATGATTTGGAGTCGAGACCATGGGAATAGCAGCAAACCAGGTAACTTTTAGCGCTTAGGAAAATCACAGATCAATGATTACCAATTTGGCTCACAGAAAGTGTGAATTACACAGCACAAAAGTGGAAACAGATCCGCAAGACAAAATCAATTAGAGGACCCCTAATTTGAAACGACGCTACCAGCTACAAACAATTGGCGATAAAGAAAGCGAGAGGAGCTATTAAAAAAATGTTACGAAATCGCTGCCATGTGGAGGCTTGAGAGCTCGAGAATCCAGACGAAGGAAAATAATCGCACAAATGATTTGGAGTCAAGACACTGGAAATAGCAGCAGATCAGGTAAAATTTAGCGCTTAGGGAAATCACAGATCAATGATTACCAATTTGGCTCACAGAAAGTGTGAATTACACAACGCAAAAGTGGAAACAGATCCGCAAGACAAAATCAATTAGAGGACCCCTAATTTGAAACGACGCTACCAGCTACAAACAATTGGCGATTAAGAAAGGAAAATAATCGCACAAATGATTTGGAATCAAGACACTGGGAATAGCAGCAGATCAGGTACAATTTAGCGCTTAGGGAAATCACAGATCAATGATTACCAATTTGGCTCACAGAAAGTGTGAATTACACAACACAAAAGTGGAAACAGATCTGCAAGACAAAATCAATTAGAGGACCCCTAATTTGAAACGCCGCTAGCAGCTACAAACAATTGGCGATTAAGAAAGCAGGAGGAGCTGTTAAAAATAACGGAGTAGCTGTTACGAAATCGCTGCCATGTGGAAGCTTGAGAGCTCGAGAATCCAGACGAGGCTGCTACTCTAACGAAGTAAAGAAATGTGGATGATATTTTTCAACCACGCACAAAAAGAAATGTGGATGATAATTTGATGCGCTTTTCACGATCGTGAAGAGATTGCAGCTCTTTCCCGATTCCAGGCTGACGATGTCCCCAGCTCGCCAGCTGCAGCAGGTCGACATGGAAATGATGACGCGTCAAAGGATGGACGACCACCTCAATCGCCCACAGCTAATCTCTTCGAGGATCACTGGCTCTCGCTCAAGCCAGAAATTGATTTTCTTGCTCTCATGCAATCACCTAAAACTGCGGCTGTTCTTGTAGAGGTCAGGTATATTGGTCGACCTGTGCAAAACGACGACATTAATGGCGATGCCGCCGCCGACACGGCCGCTAGAGATGATCCAGCCTCCTCGTGGAAGGGAAAGGCAGCAGTAATCATGCAAGGGCTAGTAGGATGCTTACCAGCGCCGCCGGTTCCTGGAGGTCTAATTGATCCTACTAATCGCATCCTAGTACAGCAGCGTCCGCCGACAAGGTCGACCTTGCACAGCCAGCTGCATTGCTCCGTGATGATGTTCAGAGACATATAATTAGCTCTTCCATATGTGATCTAAGGAAAGGCGGGGGCGCGTCGTCCTCTTTAGGAAGGTGCTCACGCGTAGCCGGAAATATACCGGCAAGGAGTTCTATTTGAGCTGTGGGGAAGACCAACTCCCAAAAACCAATACATTGACATTGATCGATGAAAATGACCCAAACATGACGTCCATCAAGTTCAAGTTTAGCTATTGGGAGTCGAGTGGGGGCTATATCTTCAATGGGACATCATAGGCAATCTACTCCAAAAGGAGGAACTTGAAAGAGGGAGACACAATTATTGGCATCCTCCCCCAATTAGGGCTTTGATCTAGAGTGGTTCTGTAGAAGAACACATGGAAGCCAATAGAGGTCATTCGGACAAAGATATCGCCATCGTGGTCGACAACCTCGATACTAGCTCTCGAGGTAGATCTACATCAATGGGACAGAAATGTAGAGAAGCAAATTTTGCAGAAGGTGTTATATTACAAGGAATGATAGAGAGTGTTTCAGTTGAAAACTCATGTGATGCAAGATGCAAAACAAAGCCAGAACCACCATAGCTAGTTTCGATCACCTGGTAGCTAGCTTCTATTCTTTTATTCTTGCGATAGTTTGACCATTGATAACTTTGTATAAGCTTTGGGATCAATTTTTGATACGAAGTACAAGTACATATTTACCTAGTTGTTATAAACCTTAGGGAATGTGCCTTTCAGAGTTTTCTCTGTCAGTGTTGAAGGGTTATTATATGCTTTTTCTCTAGTGTTTGTCATGAACATTAACTTCTAACCTTCTAAAAGTTATTTTCATCTTAAGTCGACCAATTAAGTTTGAAAACAATAAAAGAGAGCAAGTGAAGTTGATTCAAGTGCTTATAGACTAGCTTACTAGATAAGCTTGAGACCAAAGGAGAGATCTATAAAAGAGAGAGATAACACTACAAGAGGACTTTGTAACTAGGGACGTCTGAAAAATTTACGGGTGTTGCCTAATAATTTGCGTCAAAAATTAATACAATCGTCGCTAGGTGCATTGTTTAGAGCATCGCTAAAAACTGTTAGTCGTCCTATAAGGGATAGCATCGCTTAAGCGATGCTAAAAACTTCAATAAAAACTCCCCAAATTTACTCGCGGGAGTCCTTTTCACTCTTGTGGCAACCTAGCTTACAAGAGCCCACCGACGCCATCACCTCAGAGTGACCAATGTTGTCCATGAGACCATATCCCTATTGGGGAGCTTAGCAAAGAGTCTAGGTGGTTTACCAAGTGTCTGTATTTTATGTACATGATGAGAAAATTGTTCCTAACAAGATCTCTATCTAGTAAACTTGATGTTTTGATGTTGTCATGTACCTTCTTCCCTTCTCTAGAGCTCCTATGCTTCTAGAAGCTCTCAACAGTGCTACCACAATCTTTCCAACTACATCTACTTGTGATTACATCATGGAACAAGTCCTCTATTCCATTTATTCAAAGACTTGAAGGGCTTTGTCACCAAAACCATTACCATTGTATCCTGTAGTCAATGTAGTGCAAGAAATAACCCGCTTTCAAGCAGCAACTAACTGTGACATCGTCTAGAATGAAACCCTCAGCTTGCATCTTGTTGAAACACTAGTGCTTATTGATAACGGTAGTTCTCAACATCCCTGGCAAATAAGAAGTTCCATAAGACAATGTCTCCACTTTGGATTCCATCAAATACTTGACGCGCTTCTTTAATGAAGACATATTTGGCATAAGCATCCAACTATAGTGCTGCCAGTAACAGTATCTAGCTCAAGGTGAGCCCTTTTAGGGATCTTGGTGAGGATATGCTTAATTTTTTTCCACATCTCCAATATGGCTATACTCTTGGGCCATAGTGATATATGTAGCCACATTTGGTGACATGTCCTAAAGCTCCATTTCTTCAAAGAAAATAACGGCATCCCCAACATACCCATGATTGACATAACCAGTAATCAACATATTCCAAATATTGACATTTCCCCCGGGAAGAGTCTGAAAGACTGCTCGTACCTTTAGCGGGGCCCCTGTCTTTGCATACATTTCTCTTATAGAACTATACATGTTGCAACTCTTGTCGACTTCAATTTGATTTTCATAGTCATCCACCTTACTGTCATAACCTTTCAGCCTCCATGAAATCTGTTTTACTATTGACCACAAACTATCAAATCCTTCTTGTAGCTTGCCCTTGCATTGAGCTCCACTTGGATCAAAAGTCATGAAAAGCATCATTGCAAACTTACACCTCATAATGTGTACTCTTGCATCCAATAAGTAAAACATTGTAGCTAATTGAAAGCACCCAAAGTCATATCCGTAGTCTACTTGCTCAACACAACAAGGGATAACTTCATTCCAAGAGGAGACAACTCGCTCTGAAAGCAAGGAAAAAACATCACATGCTCTTTTTGATAAATCATAGCATGGATAAAAATGGATCAAACCACTTCCCTCATACAGAGGAAAAGACATAACATCATGGACTTCCAATCCATGCTTTTTCACCATGGCAATCGAATCCTTGCAACCATCCCAATTGTAGAAACCAATGCCATCTCTCTCCAGGAGGTGTTTTTTTTCAATTCTACCACATATCTCTCTAGCTTTGTAAGATCCATTAGTATCACCACAAGCTTGACCCTGTTGGGTATATCCAGCAATAACTACGTTCGTGACACAAAATCCCTCATGCATCTGCTTATTTTGTAGTAGTTTGCACTTACTTGTTAGAATGTCTTTTGCTTTCACCGTAGGTTTGTGTTGGATTCTACAATCTAATTCAACTTGCACCCTCTCTTCTTGTTCTGAATTGAGATCCCAACATTCTTTGACAACATTTTCTTTAAAATCATGCCAGTTATACCTGTTTTCTCTCTAAAACTCCTGGATGTGTTCACTTATTTCACAAACTACCAATTTATCAAATAAATCAACCATCTTCCCTTTTGGAACACTGGGTAGATTCATCTCTTTTTCATAACAATTTACATATCCTTTTGGGTCGTAACCATCAAATACGTTCACCTTGTCATATACCGATTGCAAAACCATGCCCACTATTGTTTCAATCCGTTTGTCTTCTTCAATTGCATTTACGCATTCTGTCATCTCTCTGAGTGCCAAGTACATCTTCTCTAGAGTGTTATTTATATTTGCAAACTCTCACCCCAACTTGTTTCACATCGAGTTCACCAGGAATGTCAAGAAGTTATGCGCGCTAGCTGGGAAGATGCCAAGTCCTTGGCTATGAGAGTTGTTGTTGAGGAATCTTGAGCAAGGGAGTAAGCTAGTTTTGCTAACTTTTGTGAGTGAGAAATAGAGTAATCATAACTCTACAAGCCGTAGATATTGTGAACCAAAGAGAGAGATACTCACAACTCAAAACTTGCATGTGAGGATCACATAATCTGATTCCCCTTTGCCATTCATCAATCTTTGTACTTCCTTGCTAAGTTCTGGAGCCATAGCTTTTTCTTCCCAATCGCTGCTCCAATGGTGCTTGCTTCTCTCGTAAACATGCATCTCCCCAAATTCCCTCTCTTTTTCCTCGAAAAATCTTCATAACTATCACCCTGATCTGTCACCACACAAACTGATCACCCCAATGGAACCTACACACTCGACATCTTTGTCCCCCCCCCCCCCCCCCCCCCCCCCCCCCCAAATTGGCATCCACCACCACCATTTTGTATCTGTCCTCCAACACACAAAGCATGTTCACATACAGATTCCCTTCTAGGAGATACTGCCTATGACAGACTTAGAAAAGACGAGAAGTGTGTAACCTTGCCGTTTTATGTACGTGTTGATCATCATGTAAACGTCAGAGCATCCTAGCAATGGTGCATCAAAGACCACAACCTTGTAGAAAAATATTTACATCTCAGTGGCCATAGACAAACATGCCTTAACACAATATACAAAGCAACTACTATATGCTTATGAGTAAAAACACCCAAATGGTTGTCTAGCTGATATTTACATCATGGACGTGCCACAGGATGACAACATGAACCAAGAGGTGGATTTGACTAAGAAGGACTAATCAAGGAAATGCATCCTCAATGGCACACAAAGTTTTGTTGCAAGTGTTTGAGCAGCAGGGATAGGATCTATTTCAATTTCCTTGGAGCTCACAAATCTGCAAGAAAACACACAATGATACAATAAGTGCTAGTTGAGATTATTGTGTACATTAAAAAAGAGTAGTTGACTGGAGTATTGTGGTATACCTTACTAGCTCTCCAAGCTTGAAAATAACATCCCTGACTTTCTTGTCCTTACATATACATATACTCACCGACAGAATGAACCACAATGTAAATTAGGGGAAGGGAAAGTGAGACAAAGTCATACACACAAACTATAGAAAGAATACAACCATAACTTCATGGACTACTGCAACGTACCTTTGGTTTTACCACGGTTGAGACTGTGATGATATCTAAAGAGGTGCCACTTGACCTATGGTACTACTAGCCTCTACTTAGGTCTACTAGTATCCACTTGATTATGTGTGCTAATATACTTGTGTACGCATTTATAGATGAGTGAATAGGGGGAAAGCTAAGTATCATATTTCTCTTTGTAATGTAGATACCATACGAGAGACCACCTTGTGGGGAGCATCCATCTAGCTCTTCTTTTGGTTGGTTCACATCTAGGTGGGCTCCTATCCGGGGTAAACATCGCCTCCGGTGAACCCGAGTCTTGGCTCCTATCCAGGGTAAACATTGCCTCCAGTGAACCCGAGTCTTGAGACGGTGAGAACAAGCAAAGAAATAAAGATTATTTCTTGCTAGTTAACCCTAAACCATGAGTGACATAGTTTTATTTTTGTTATTTGCAGGGATGGCCATTCTACAACTACTCTACTCAGGTTCCTCCATCGGTCATAGATCCAGACCTATAGCGGGCTCTCTCTTTACGAGACCAGTACCTCGTTTGATGGAGAGATTGTTGGTCGCTACACTCCACAACAGATTGTGACCTATGGTATTTCTTCGGAATCCACACCATGGGGGAGTTAGGGAGAGACTCCTTACATCTAGAGCCTCGCACCGATGGCACCTTAGTCGATGACCCTTTCTTATCGTCCTAATCCTCTTCCATCAAAGGGTGCCACTCCCAAGTCATCACACCGTCCTACGCCACTCCACTCCTTTCCTACTCCTACGTTAGGTAATCGCATTCTCTCCAAGCCTTCCAAGGCCGCATATGCTTTGGTCAGTTTAGTCTTTGATGCTCTCTTCAAAGAAAACATTGGCCCACTGAAGACTACCCCAATAAAAGTGTATGCATCTGTGTAGTCCAGAGTCTCCTGACCATAAGTGAATGTAGGTGTTATCTCCTGATCTCCCTATCCATTGCGGAGTGGTGTTAAACACCATAACCTTGGTTTTACCAAGGTTTACAGGCAATCCAATATTCTCCGCAAAGTTATGCAATGCATCCAAATGTCATTGCATACCCTTCGGTGAGTCAGAGATCATCAAAATATCATCATCATATAACAACAATGGAATCCATGTCCCTTCTAGTTGGGCACCTTTGTCAGCCTCTATGTCATTGTAATCAGAAACCTCATCTATATACATACCGAAAAGAGTAGGAGACAATGGAGAACCTTGTTTCACTTCAATAGTGGATTGAACTAAATTACATATCCCTTTGGGGTGTGTACATGTCCCACCTCTAATCTGTATATAGCCATGATTCCCCAAATCAACTCAATGGGTACCATCTTCTATAGTCTGCACATCAATCTGGCACTCAACACCATGTCAAATGCTTTGCGGAAATCCACAAAGATACAATAAATATGTCTCCCATTTGCCCTACCCTCCTCAATGATGTCTCTAAATGTCAAAATATGGTCAAGAGGGGAGAATCATCTTGTAAAACCGGCATGTCTTACTATTTGTATAATCTCACTCTTTGCCTATTTGCTCAATTTCTACTCAAGGATAGATACAAATGATTGTGCCAGTGTGTGTCCAATCATAATAGTACTGTAGTTTCCTTGCTCCGTAGGATCAATGCGTGCCTGAGGATGCCCGTCATGGGCATTTTTTGAGAAAGTACTGCATCGGTCACTGAAGAGCTTCTTCAATGTACACCTCTGTAAATAGTTGTATTGGGAATCTCCTATTTGTGCTAGAATAGTCTTGATCTTGTTATGGATCCTCCGTTGTTGTTGTGGTCACCCTCGTAGATGTGGTCTTCTAGCACTCTCAAGCTCAATGGCTCTGTCAACTAATATACCTCTGGTATAAGTGCAGTCAGAAGTCTGCTATGAAGCAGGGTGATCTAGTTGCTAATTCCTTGCTCTAAAGAAGTCATTAATCTCCCTTTGTTAAAGTCTCTCATTGTCTGATCTCCTCAAGAGGCTCTCCATCTGTCTGCGTACCTCTAGCAGAAACAACATGAGGTAACTCTCATCCTAACATCTCTTGACTCTAACCAATGCATATGGTCCAAAGCCCTCTCTAAATAGATAGTGAAAGTAGCGGACAATGACAAATGTGATGCTAAGGGGTGGTCACTATGTATAAATTTTGTATATCACGTGCGTTCACATAAGCTAAAAACAACCAAAGCATAAAAATTTGATGCATAATATGCAGGGCAAGAACTTGAACGAGTACGACTAGATAAAGTTAAATCCAATTTATTGTTACGCAAAGTATGTACTAGCCATTTTGGCATACCTCTAGCTTGCTCATTCTCATCCCTTTCCACATCAAGTACATCCTGTACATTTGCATAAGTAATATGTTGATTTGTGGTATTTTTTGAAACCCCCATAGGCTGTACAATTCTCTTATTGAAATTTAAATTCAAGTTTCCACCATTGAAAAGAAGCAACAAGATGTTATAAATGGTATGTGAGGTTACAATACTGTCTCTAGTACGTGACATCAAGGGTTGCACAAAATCTTCCACAAACACAACATCCCGTGAAGCCAAGATACACTTTGTTTGCAAATGGTACACCTCAACCTTTGCTTTCAATACTGTAAAAAAACAAAATGCGTTCAATAGCCTTATCATCCAATTTTTCTCTCTATGTTTGTGGCACCAAAACATAAGCCAAACAACCAAAAATGCGCATGTGATCAATAGATGTCTCTTTGTCATGCCATGCTTCATAAGGAGTCATAGACTACAAAGCTTTCATAGGACACATGTTAAGTACATAAGTGGCACACACGATGGCCTCAAGCCAAAACAAACGTGGCAAAGCTTGCCTTTTGACCATACATAGTGCCATTTTTGTAAGTGACCTACAACAACACCATTTTTAGAGGTGTACATGGTAATGTACCTTTGTGTTTTATCCCACGACTATGCAAATATGCATTAAACTCATGGGACATATGCTCCCCCCATCAAACTGAATGGAGGGTTCCCATAGTACATTTAGAGATATTTTCAGCCATAGAAATTTCTTGAAGGACATAGACACTTTGGATTTAGATTTAAGTGGATACACTCATGCATGCCTAGAGTAATCATCAATGCAAGTCACGAAGTAAAGGTACAAAGCCTTATCATCCAATTTTCCATGCTACGTTTGTGGCACCAAAGCATAATCCAAACAACCAAAAATGCGCATGTGATCAATAGATGTCTCTTTGTCATGCCATGCTTCATAAGGAGTCATAGACCATAAACTCTTTCAGAGGACACATGTTAAGTACATAAGTGGCACACATGATGGCAAAACAAACATGGAAAAGCTTGACTTTTGACCATACATAGTGCCATTTTTGTAAGTGACCTACAACAACACCATTTTCAGAGGTGTTTATGGTAATGTACATTTGTGTTTCATCCCACGACTAGCCAAATATGCATTAAACTCATGGGACATATGCTCCCCCCATTGAACTGAATGGAGGGTACCCATAGTACATTTAGAGATATTTTTGGCCATAGAAATTGTTTGAAGGACATAGACACTTTGGATTTAGATTTAAGTGAATACATTCATGCATGCCTAGAGTAATCATCAATGAAAGTCACAAAGTAAAGGTAAAAATATCACTATGCACAAGATGCAATCTTTCACAAACATGCTTCATAGGCTGCTTCAAGAAGCAGCAAAGAAACAACCATATCAAATTTTTGCAAACATAGCAAACTTGCAAAATTCAGATGCCCAAAACGTGCATGCCAAAGTGTAGCATCAAAATAGCCTTTTAATCCACAACTACATCTTAAAATTCTATTCACACTTGTCTTACAAAGTGAGCTTATATAGCCCATGAGATAAAATGCTAGATACAACAAATTCATCACTAAAATAAATATCATATACTATACATCTATCATCCAAACATTTCACAAAAAGACCAAGTCTAGTAAGCACAAATATAGACCAAAGATTATTTTTTATCCCAAGTACATACAGTGAATCAAAAAGCGTAAAAGAAATGCCATTTAAAGTAGTCATCATAATCTTTCCAGCTCCCTTGACCAAGGATAAGAGGCATTGTTGGCACAAGTGATTGTATTCTCATGAGGGACATCCTCGAGAGAGGTAAATAAATCAGGATGAGAGGTTATATGCTTTGTAGCACCACTATCAAAGTACCACACATGTGAATCTGCAACAACTGACATACATGCATCATGGACGTCAGGATCATAAGTGCGTTCTGCACTAAATTCCCACTTTGCATCTACATCAGCATCACAATCTCCTTTCACAAAAGATTCTACAATTGTTGCACTTTATTCTTAGCCCCTTCAATTTTGAACACTGTTGGATCAAGTGATCATTAGATTTACAATAATAGCAATGCATCTTCTTTTCGTCCTTTTCATCAAAATTACCAGGTAAGGTGCTGCCATTGGAAGCATTAGGAATAGGTGATTTATTACTCATAGAAGAACCATGAGAAGTCGCAATAGGATGGAGTGTGCTTGATCCTCATGAGAGCTCAAAAAGCACTAAAAAAGGTGTGTGTGTGTGTGTGTGTGTGTGTGAGAGAGTGATTGAGTTGCAAGAGTGTGGTGATGGGATCCCACAAACGGTAGGTCAAGAAAACAAGCTTGGACTATGATGTATGGCTGCCCAAGGATAAGAGGATAGGTAAACATCTCCTGCACAAAGAAGTTTTTCTAATCTTTGACATGATCAATGGTCACTTTCACATTTGTACAAGCCCCATACACATCTCTTGATGATTTATTTGTAGCTCTAATCATCCACCCATGGTCTGTATCTGTCAACCAGTTGCACTTCATGTAAAGACTCTTGAACATAAGATTGATTTTGGAGCCATGATCTATCAATGCAACATATGGCTCCTCAAGATCACCCACCTTGACTGAAGTTATAGTTGTAGCTCTTTCCCAATGACTTTTGAACTAGTGGATTTTATAGGGGGCTTCATCTTCATCATCATCATCCACAAATCTAGCATGTCTATGTCGTCTAGAAGACTGGTGGCATCCAACCACACTTTTGTTAAATTCAGTCTCTTGTACTTGTATCCCTTATGCCTTCAATGATTCTCCTTCACCTTGGAATTGTGGAGGAATAGACTAAGTAAGAGTTTGCCTCTTTCTTTTTATGATATCTATAATTTCTTCATGAAACTTGCGTTTAGCTATGCCAAGAACTTTGCCCAAGGTAAACTCAAATTTACTATTCAAAATCCTTTCCTCCAATACTTTTTTTAAGTTTGTGCTACTTCAATGTCAAATTGTAGTCTATACATAGGGAATTTTTCTTTTTCTTTTCCTTGCTCTTTCTTATTTCTTGTAGACGCTTCCTCCATAGGAACCTCAAGAGAGGGAGGCACCTGTCGTGAAGCCTCGTAATAAGGCCCAAAATCCTTTCGTTTTGTATCTCTTCTAACCCTCTTTGAAGTAGAGGGACCTACATCTCCATTCTCATGTCTGTGCTTCTCTTCCACAATTGCTTCATTGTTATGGAATTTGACAAGGTATGCATGCATTGATTAAGAGTCCATGTACATATCACTATGTATAGAATTTCATATATTTTAATATTTGTTGCAATACTTCAGCTCTTTGAATACATGAACTACTCCACATCTGTGATTTTGTCCCACTTCACTAGTTTGGGGTCGCGCTATCAGTCCCACGAGGCCATGAACAACATTGAAATCTTCTGCTGCAATACAAAATTTCTCCTGCACTGGGATGTTGAGCTTGGGAGTTTTCCATTGGCGTGCACACCCCCAATGTCACAAGATATTCCAATGCAAGACTATCAATGGCAAAGGGCAAATTTTCCTTTTATTGGGAAATAATATGTATCTCACATTTCATGCATATAGAAGATAGCCAAACAGAGAGAAACAATCAACACATTCCAGAGCTTCTTTAAGCAACCCCACTAGAAAAGAACTCTCTAGTTATTTGTGCATAAGATCGAACCATAACTGCTTGGTTCACACGTGCACGTGTGCGTGGCACACACACACACACATGGCTAGTTATACAAAGTACAACTTCCTTCAAGTTTATAGGAGTGGCATGTTGCTATTTCCTTCGTATAATTAGCTAGGGACTGCTGGACTGGAGAACCTTTGGTGAATAATGGCTTGAATTCACTAGAAATTTCTAAAAGGTAGTTGGTGGTACCTTAATGGTATATAACCTTTTAGTAGTTAAATGGGGTTATGAGCATTTGGCGGGTTTCCAAGGTCTGTAAACCATGTCCTCTTCTGCTTAATATCACGGTGGATCCCCGCCAACAGTTCTATGCTACAGTGCACTCTAAGTGCTCTCTCTCTCTCTCTCTCTCTCTCTCTCTCTCTCTCTCTCTCTCTCTCTCTCTCTCTCTCTCTCTCCCCCCCCCCCCCCCCCCCCCCTCTCTGTACAAGGAGGTGTTGTTGTATCTTCTACCTCTTCATGATGGGCCCACCAAACTTCTATGGAGGAATGTGGCCACTAGCTCCCAACCCTATAAAAGGTGAGCTTCCATGCTCACTTAGCATTGGTACTATGTGCTTCTGTGGTGTGTGTGTGTGTGTGTGTGTGTGTGTGTGTGTACTTGTGAGTAGCTATCTATACATTGGGATTGTGAGGTTTTTACCCACAAAGGGTGTAGCGTTAAAATGTTGGCTCTATGGCAAAATTTAAGGATAAGCAAGCTATTGTGGAGCTGGCTGCTCTGACTCAATCTCAAGTGACTTATGGCATTGACATCAATTACTGTCCAAATGTTTTGGATGTGTTGTGATTCACTTGCTGTTATGGTAATATTCTTCATGCATATGTCGGAATATGTACATGAATGGAAACTTCTACTAAACCTTTTATAGCTACGATACTGGTTGTTTTAACTCGCCTTATGGGTTTAGCAAATGCTTTCAAATTGTGTTCAAGAGAGAAGGTAGAGAGTTTTTTTAAGACCAAAATTTTAAAGAGGCGAGGGTTGGTGAGAGGAAGCAACGTTTTTTACCCAAAAGGTAGGGGTGGGAGAGGAGAGGGAAAGTACATGGAGGAGGGGTCCAAATGTGAGAGAAAAGAGGAGTTTGAGAACAGAGCAAGTGGACCCAAGTTGTAGGGTGCTCCTTCCCTAGGTCAACCTCCTCCATTGCAAAATTTTTGAGGTTTTGGGCAAGCTATATTTGGGGTGAAGAGGTTTAGATTGAGGTACGCTGTAGGTTCTGGAATACGGATAAATTAGAGGGTAGTTGGGGGTTTGGAGAAAAGAGGGTAGATGGGAAGGGTTGGTAGAGGAGGGAGAGAGGGAGGGGTTGTTTGAACTGATTAAAAAGTGAGAAATACAAGAGGGGGAGGTTGAACGGGGGTAGGTTAAAAGGGAAGATGTTTTGGGTTTTTTAAAGGGTTGTCGAGTAAATTCTTCATGGGAGGTTTTGGACAAGGGAGGGGAAGTTTTTATTAAACATATTCAAAACGCCAAAATGACCTATGAGATCAAACTGATATAATCCTGGTGGACACAATACAATGTCTGGTTAAAAAAAAACAATGTCTGGGTACAAATAATACAATGTTAAGTCTTGCAAGGGCTGAGATCTACAAAAATGTTAACTACTTAGGGTTGAAAATTGAAAACACTAGGCCATTCTGAGGGCTGAAACTAATAATTGGCCAATCTACAGTGATAAATAGTCTACGGTGAGGTTCTACTATTGGCTGGGATTGGTTCAACCATGTTGTGGTAATTGACATAACGATGATGTTGATGATGACGACGATGATGATGACGGTGTCGACAGTGATGACGAGATGATGTGGATGCCGATAATGATGTCGACAATTCTAGTTGTTTTATTGTAGATCTGCAATCTGTGGTGGAACCGTGGCAAGGATCTGCAATGACCAATGCATGCAAAGCTAAAATGCCAAAACGCTAGCTGATTTGGGATGAATCTATCAGGACACCGGCAAGGTCGGGCTAGGCAGTGTGGAAAGGGAGTCCAACTAGGGCAAAGGGCCAGGGGCCATGCTATATGGTTGGTGGTTGGGTGGTGGATTCCTAGGTTCTAGTTCCCCTAGTCTAACATTGGTATCAAGAGCTTGGCTCTTTTTTGGGAAAGACATAGCTGTGGAGGAGGGGAGCCACACAAACTTGCATGATCTTTTTTCATGTCGGGGTCAAGGGAGCGTGGAGCACACCTCCTGTGAGGAGGACGACATGCCAAAAACTGTGGGAAACTACCCTTGCAAGGAGTATTTCCTGTTCTTGTAGCAGGTAGAGACAAGCAACACACAAGGCGGGGGGAGCTTGGCTTGACCCTCGTGTTGTCTGCAAGTGGCCATAGCCGGTGAGCTTGTCTCTCTACACACTCGACGGGTGCCCAATCCCTTGGGGGTTAGTGGCCAAAGACTTTTTTTTTTTCAAACAGAAGGGATGGTACCCATGTAGTGGGGTACCCCACCCTCCCTCGTGCGGATTCGACAAGACTCGGCAAGGCTTGGCATATCGACACGGCCGACAAGCACTTAGACACGGATATTTTCTGCGTATTATCGAAAGAAACTTAAAATTTTAGTTAAAGCATCTCGGCGGGAGTTCAAAGTACCATTATTTTCCAAAATCAATTAACAGTTGCACGCATAATTGATTTGTCTACGGTACCAAGGAATTAAGGATTTCCCTATATGACAGACATTTCGGATCGATTTCCATCGGGATACTATCGACTTTGACAAAATTAGCAAGGCTAATTAAATTTTGCAAGTGATCTCAATCTCATGTATTCTTTTGAATATTCCTTGCACAACACTCTGTCGCCATGGATTCAGATATCAATATGACCTTTGATTTTGAGCAAAGTACGCCTGATCCTACCCATGATGGCCCGTGGCCGGATCCTCTCAAGGAGAGTACCCGCGATGCTACGACAGGTGATGACACTTATGAATTGCTCAACATTCAAAAATTTCGTGCACTTTAGACACACATGTCAGTCATGGATGAAAATTTCAAAGCTTTAAATGAAAATGTCACTAAACTATCTACATTATTCAATTAATGCAACAACAGTCCAAGGGTCTTGCTAACATGCACATGCATGAGCACGTTGCTACACAAGGGAAAGGCCCTGCTAATCGAAGGCAAGGACCAACTACTGATACTTTGCACACTCTCACTGCAAAAGAGGTGGATGAGTTGTTGAAACACACGAAACCACCGATTTTTAAGGGAGAAGACCGAGACCACAATAAGGATGCGGTGAATATCTCTCTTAGCAAGTGGGATGGAATTCACGCCTTACGGCGTACTCCGGACGTAGTCAGAGCTCTCCAAACAAGTGGTGGATGTCTCTCAAGGAGAAGAATATCATACCACAGAGTTGGGCAAATTTTGAAGCTACGTTTAGGAAAGAATTTTTGCCTACAAATTAGGCAGATCAGAATTGGACGGCTTGGGACACGTGTTCCATGCACCAATACCCATCATTGCTTGAATATATATCTCACTATCGGGATGTTATTCTCAAGTTGCAAGGATTTGATAACTTTCAACAAGTATGGGGGTTTATACGTGGTCTAACACCACAGCTTAAGAAGTACGTCAAGACCGAAGACCCTAAAACACTTGAGGAAGCCTTAGTGAAAGCACATATTCACGATGATCCAGATGAAAATAAAGCACATAATATTCACGTGCCTGATAATACACATGGTAATACACGCACTCAGTATGGGCACAATAAAAGGAAATTTATAGTAGCCAATTCAAATGCATCTAAAAAACCCAAGGGGTCTAGAGGTTCTCTCTCTCCTGAGGACTTTGATAAAGCTAAGAAAGAGAAATTATGTTTTCAATGTTTAGGAAGTGGTCATGGAAAAAAGGATTGTCCCAAGGGGAAATCTACTTCTCATGGCAAGGAGAAAGCAGTGTACACGGTGCAACTACTGCCTCTTGATTCTTCCTCACGATTCTCTACAGTGGAAGTAACACACGCCGAGGTGGTGCATGAATGTTGTCTCACAGCTTCCATGTGGCAACAAACATTTGGACCACATGAGTTAGTACGTATGCACGAATCTCTGCAAGGGCACAAGGTGAGCATCTTGGTAGATGATGATGCTACTCACAATTCCATCAACTACGGATTGGTGAAAAGTCTCAAATTGCCTCAAACTCCAAGTACCCACCACTACAAGGTAGCAATGATGAATGGGCATGATACCGAAATCTGGGGTACTCAAGTCCGAGCTGTTCCGTTGGAAGTACAAGGTTACTCCACATGCTTATATTTTTAGGTTATCAACATGGAGGGGACAGACGTGGTCCTTGGTAGGGAGTGGTTGCATAGCCTAGGACCATCACTGCAGCGTAGCTATGAGCCCAACAACTTGATGTTTGAATCCAATGGCGCACATGTGTTTTTTTTAGGAGAGAAGGATGTACCTTCTTCACCATTGATTTGTACAGCTGAGCTTATGCAGCTTGTTTTTTATAATGAAAGAGATCAAGTTTTCTTGTGTTACTCACTCTCTCATTTTCTCTCTAACATTGAATCTGTTGAACATTCCTGAAGGCCGCATGCTTCTCTCTCATCTCTTCCACCAATGGATACTTCCAGACAATCAAACTTTGCCAGTGAGTTACAAAAATTATTAAAGGAATTTCAAGATGTTTTTCCTATTGATTTTCCATCAAGAATACCGCCGACATGATCGGTGCAACATAGCATCGATGTGGTTGCAGGCTGTAAACCTATCAGTAAATCGCCTTATCGTATGAGTTACTCTCAAGCTACTGAGGTGAAACGTCAGCTTGATGAATACCTTAGTAGAGGGTTTATACAACCCAGCTCTTCACCGTGGGCTTCTCCTATCTTGTTAGTGAATAAAAAAGATGGCAGTATGCGCATGTGCATAGACTACCATGGCTTAAATGCGGTTACAGTTAAGAACAAGTACCCATTGCCACGAGTGGATGAGTTTTTCAATAAACTCACTCGTGCTCACATTTTTACAAAAATAGACTTGCGGTCAGGTTATCACCAAGTCCGTATTCGACTTGCTGATATATACAAACTGCATTCTGAACAAGGTTTGGATATTATGAGTTTTTTGTGATGCCCTTCGAGTTAACCAATGCGCCTGCAGCATTCATGACACTTATGGATAGTTTCTAACCAAGTGCTAGAGGATATCCTAAGAGCATACATCAACAAAAAACGGTCAGACTAGGAAGAATACTTACCTATCCTCGAGTTTGCCTACAATAGTGCTAAACATGTCACAATTGGATTTAGTCCTTTCATGCTCATGTATGGGTTTCAACCTAGGCACCTGTTACGGTGGGGTTGACAACCAAAAAGATCCAAGAGGTTAAGGATTTTCTCCAGGACCATATGGATATGCTAAAACTCGCTCGTCACAATGTCCGACAAGCACAGGATCGATATAAGAAGTATGCTGATGAGAAACGTTGGCAAGTTACCTTTGAGGAAGGGGAGAAAGTATTTTTATGTGTGCCACAACATTCAGAAAGTCTAAAAACTGGGCCAACACCTAAATTATCTCCCTGATATTGTGTGCCTTTCAAAATACTCAAGCGAGTGGATGATCGTGCCTACAAATTATTGTTACCTGCACATTCTCTTATTCGTCCGGTATTTTACGTAAGCGGTTACATGGGGACGACAATGTCATTGACCAATAAATTTTGGTTGATTTCATTGAACCTCCTACCTTACTGCATGAGCTTGAACGTGTTCTCGATTATCATGAGTTACGTACACTTCATCATGTACGTCAACAAGCCTTAATGAAGTGAAAAGACCAACCTGAGGAAGGTGCCACTTGGGAAAACATTAGTGTTTTAAGAAGAAGTTTCCTACTTTTGTTTGCGAGGACAAAAAATCTTCTTAAGGGGGGAGTAATGTGAGGACACTGGAAAGGCCGGACTAGACAAGAGCAAGGCGGGGCTAGGCACTGTGGAAAGGGAGTCCAACTAGGGCAAAGGGCCAAGGGCCATGCTATATAGTGGGTGGGTGGGTGGTGGACTCTTAGGTTCTAGTTCCCCTAGTCTAAAGAATCTACAAAGCGCGCTTCTTTGCGCTGAAACCAAAAATGCTAGGCTGATCTTGGTTTTGATGGTTGATGCGGCAAGGATCTACAAAATTCAAAAAGGGTATGATACGGTGAGGTTCAAGGGTGATTTGAAAATGTTGATTTTATGGGCTAAAAGTGTTGATCTTCTGATGCTCAAAACGTTGGGACTGATCCTAGAGAAAATGTTAGAGCTCTTGAGGTGATTTTGTTTGGGTGCTTTCCAAGGGTTACTTGTCAATGAAAGTGGATACATGGTACATGAAAATTCAAATGCATAAGAGGTTAGGAATCATGTCTCCAACTGATTCCATGTACGCATAAGAGGCAAGTAGATCTTAGTACTCAAGATCTGGGTTCTTGTGTATTCAATGTTGATCTTCCTTCAACGAAATGGCCTGCGAGGTGGGATCTAGTATGTTCATGGTTGGTACTCAAAAATTATCCAATAAAAAAATTGGGAGAGGCTCTACAGGTTCTAGAGTTCTTGGGGCTCTTGGCTCTTCTGGGGTTCTTCTTTAGGTTCTTCCCTTGAGTTCACAAGGCCGAAGCATGCACAAAGCTCTAATATCAATGATAGGTGTAGAGGAAGTGTTTTAAGGATTTAGCTTGGATCCAGTACTCCACACAAACACAAGGGCCACTTTACTTCACTTGAAATGACTGAAGTGAATTGAAAGAAAGAGAGAGACAAGAGAGAGAAAGGAGACAACACAAGAATGTTGGGTCCCAACCCTCAACGCCCCCCTTGCTCTATTGCGAGAGCAAGTAATATCGTTAATCTTTAACAAATGCTCATAAAATAATTGAATGGTGGGATATTGATGCTAATGGGTATTAATGATGTGGTATGCAATGACAACGATGTGCAATGACGACTACAACAATGATCATGATGATGATGTCAATGCAAGAATGGTGGTGATGACAAAGATGACGTTGTCAGAATTTTTTTGGATGAAGATAAAGTCACTGATCCATGCTAAAAAAGCATGCTCACTAGCCTCGAGTACATAGATGTACATAATGCTTTGAGTTTTCAGAGTGCTCCTGTAAAATTTATGTATAAAGGCTTGGTTTTTCTTAGTCATTTGCAAGATTTTTGGGTTGATTGAACTTCTAAATGTGATTTTCAATAAGCATTTTCAGTCGTGCATGATAGCCAGTGAATCGGACTCATACATCATGAGCTACATGCATTTGAAATAGCGGGTTCCTTACTTAGAAAGTGGTTGTGGATACATGTGAGGAAAGGCAAGTGGGTGGAATTAATAGATTTAATTAGAAAATGTGTGGTCGAAGATTTTGGGAAATGGCTGAAGTGATAAGCTTCGAGCCGGGCTTTATAGCGTCGCATTCGATGCTCGGAGTCACCCGCCACACCTCCGTCAAAATTACTCAGCATGGGGAGCAAAACAAGGAATTTATTTGCTTGAGTGGGGAGGTGGGAGGATGGTGCCAAGTGGAAATGGAGTAATCCCATATGGGGGGGAGAAAGTGGAAATTGGAGGGTATAAGGGGGGGAATGGGTACCCCCTAAGGTTGTATCAAAGGAGAAAATGGAGCTCACTTGCCTAGCCCATGAGGGATCGTTGACTTTGGGGGAGGAAAAGGCGCCCATCATGGGTTCTCACCAGCTGGATAGGTGCCTGGGGCTCTTTTTGGTCCTCTGGACACTTCCTTTCCCCACTTTCCTTGGTCAAAAAGTGGTCGACATGCCATTTTTTACCCAAATTAAGCCCAAAATGGACTAATTAAAATGTGACCAAAGAGAGAACCATGTAGGATAAGAGGGGAGAGAAAATTCCTTGGGATAAGAGCCAAAAAAATTCCCCTTTTTAATAGCTACAATTCCCTGCACACCTTTCCTGCTTATAGAGACTAGTTTTTTTGGAGCTTTTGAGAGATACCCCAACTTCGAAAGCTTGTAACTCTCTCGTCTGTTGTCAGAATCAAGCATATGGATACTCTATAGAGGTCTACATGACACAAGATTCATCTTTATGATCTTGGTTTTCAGAAATTTTAATCATGGTTTGGATTAGGGTTGTTTCTCACTTGACTTTACAGGTGTTCAACATAGGTGTTTTCCGTAGTTTTTTGGTGTTTGCTTCCGACAATGTGGTGTGTGCAAGGCTATAGAGGTTCTCATTTTGCTTCTTGTTTGCACACTAACATTGTTTTGGTGCCCCCACAGAAGAGCAAGTGCTCCTAGGTTCCAATTCCTATGAAATATGTCTATTCTCTAGGCAGATGTGGGTCCCTGTGTACAACCGCCTATGTATGTGCAAATTGTGGACAACACTTGAGGCGTTCGTATAATTGGATTGCAGCCTTTGGAGGTTCGTGAGTTGTGAAGCCAAGCACTGAGAGCCGGTTACCCAGTGTGAGGTGGATTAGGTACTTGAGCGATCCATTGACATCCCTTGAGTTTTCGACGTCACATGTAAGTGTTTTTATGGCAATCAAACATGGCAGAAAAGTTCCCACAGTTTCATGGATTGCCTAATGAAAATGAAAAGATGTTGTCAGCCATTTTTTGGATGAGCATAAAGTCACCGATTCATGCTAAAAATCTTTCCCACTAGCCTCTGTATATATGTGTACATAGTCCCTACGAGTTTTGGAAGTGGCTCTGTAAAAATTCATGTACAAAGGTGTGATTCTTCCAAGATTGAATGCTGAACACCATGAGTTATGAGCATCCAAAGCGGGCGGTCTCAACTTAGAAGGTGATTGCAGGTGCATGCATGAAGGCCAACTAGGCCAACTTAGGGGTCTAATATTAGAAATACTCAAGTTTTATATTTTGGAGATAGCAGAGGTGATGGGCTTCGAGCCGTGTGTTACATTGCGTCATTCAGTGATCGGAGCAGCAAGGTATCCCTCGGGGAATATTGTCCGAGAAGTCCTCTCATGCTTTGAGAGAAGTTGAAAATTTTTGGGAAAGTTGGGAAGCATGGGGATGGTGCCAATTGGCAATGGAGTAATCCCAAATGGGGGGGAGAAAGTGGAAATTGGAGGGTATAAGGGGGGAGTGGGTACCCCCTAAGGTTGTATCAAAGGAGCAAATGGAGCTCACTTGCCTAGCCCATGAGGGCTCGTGGACTTTTGGGGAGGAAAAGGAACACATTATGAGCTTCCACTACCTAAACAGGCGCTTGGCCGTTTTTTTGGTCCCCGGACACTTGCCCCCACCCCATTCCTTGGTCAAATGGTCACCGCAACTGATTTTTCACACAAAAAAGAACAAAATTGGACCAATTAAAAGGTGCCCAAAGAGAGAACCATGTTGGCTAAGAGGAGAGAGAAAATTCCTTAGAATAATAATTTAAAAAAAATCCCTTTTTACTAGCTGCAATTCCCTACACCTTTTTTTCTTACAAAGACTAGCTTTTTTGGAGCTTTTGAGAGATACCCCAACTTCGAAAGCTTGGAACTCTCTCGTCTGTTGTCGGAATCAAGCATATGGATACTCTACGGAGGTCTACATGACACAAGATTTATCTTTATGGTCTTGTTTTTCAGGTTAGGACTATTTCCTGTGCGACTTTACATGTGTGTTCGACATAGGTGTTTTCCGCAGCTTTATGGTGCTTCCTCCTGACGGTGTGGTGCGTGCAAGGCTATAGAGGTTCTTGTTTGCATGCTAACAAAATTTATTAAAAATTTGAAAGTCAATTTCTTGCTATGCAATATACTAGACCAAGATATATTGTTGCGGCTGCTGCAATATAGTTTACAGGATGAGGCAAAAGTTTACAGGATGATGCAGGCACAAAATCTAGGGGTGGTTTTGGACTACAATCATGTGAAGCAAGCTTTCCTGACACAATATTGATCCATCAAAGTACCTGATGAAGTTTGGCATTAAATTATGGGATACACTCAGAGGGCTAATCAAATTGTTGATGATTTTGTCATGCAGTTCACCCGTTTATGGGATAAATGGGCCCGGGCTTTTAAAAACAAGATCCCTCCATTCATGTTAAAGAAGGAATATTTTGTGGCAAACCTAAAAGAAAGTTGAAGTTCAAAGTTGAGCTGAAAAGACCCATCACCTTCAAGGAGGCAGTTGCCATTTCCAGAGAGAAAGAATGGAAAGCTCAAAGGCTTAATGAATACGAGAAAACGGTCCTTGAGCAAAATAATGGTAGCTAAAAGGAGGAGAGTCAGGCAAAAGCTGGAGGCTAGCCTATTCAAAAGGTTGCTAATATCGAATAGTTATGATGAAATATGCAAGACATGATGACCATGATGCAAGAATTATGATGTAGTGTTCTTGGTGTTGGAGGTGGTGGTGGTCGTGGACGTGGTAGAGGAATGGCTCAGGCATTTGAAGCTCAGCCTAATGCTGGCTCAGGCATGTGAAGCTCAGCCTAATGCAAATGCTGGTCGTGGACAGGGTGGTTTTGAGCCGCAGAGGAGGTTCATCCCCACTTTTTATAATTGTGGTGAACTTGGTCATATCAGCACTTATTGCTCAAAGCCAACAAGGATGGGAGGGGATATGTTTTCACTTCCTCAGCAGATTCCTAATAGAGCTAATGATTATGCATTGGATATACGGGGAGATCAAGGTACGGGACAGGATAATCAAGCCTCAACCTCTAGTAGTCATGTGGGCATTGTGCGAGTCGAAAATAAATAAGCAGATATGCTACCAGTAGGAAAAAGAGAGAGGGAAGGATATGAAGCACCAAGGCCTAGCAAAAAGAAAGGGAAGGAGAAAGAGGGTGAAGATGCAAAAGTCAAGAGAAATAGAAATCCTCATAGACGATTTGAAGTGGCGGACTTACCGTTGGGAGAAGGCCAAAGAACTTACAATTTAAAGAAAGACATGATTGGGAGGAAAGTGGATTGCACTTTTGGAGAGTTGATGAATATGGTGCCCAAACTTAAAAGGCAGTGGAATTCATTAGTGAATCCAGAAAAAGAGCGGAAGCATGGACAAGTCAGCGTGTTGTCTGTGCGAGAGTTATCCGACATTTTTCCTGTGGTGAACACTTGGCACAAGGGTGTGGGCATGGGAGAAGCCTACATCGATGGAGATGCTCAAGTTTGTGTGATCACATAGTCATGTGTCGAGAGACTAGGTCTCATTATATGTGGCAGCTCTGAATTTTGGATTCGACTGGCAAACATGCCAAGGTCAAATGTTTGGGGATGATCAAGAATTTGGAAGTTGAAGTCTTTAACATGAAGGTTATGGTGAACTTTCATGTTATGCTAGCTGGCCTGGGAGCTTTTCCTCTCATTTTGGGACGACCTTGGTTGAGAGCTGCTGATTCGGTGCAATATTGGGGCAAAAGCACAATTGGTGTGTGTGGCAAGAAGGGTTAAAAGAGAGTGTTTGATATGACTACCAAACAACCTATGCCACTTGAAGATGTGAGTGTGAGAATGATGAATCCGAAACTACCAGTGATGATAGTTCTAAAGACTCGGGTAGTATCACTACTTCTAGTTCCACTAATGAGGGTGAAGTTTCCTTCTTGTTGTTCGATGAGGAACAGTGAGAAGTTAGTGAGGTGCTCCAATTACCAGGGAATATAAATGCTTCAAGCCGTTTAGAGAAACTGGAAGAGTTGATGCAACCAAAATAGGAATTTCTAGTGAAGAAAGCGTTGATTCAAAATATGTTGAGTACTCATTTGACACAAGGAGAAAGAAGGGAATTCTTAGAAATGTTGGACAGGTTTCCAAATCTTTTCATTACCTCATATCAAGAAATAAGAGGTTTTGTTGGGGATCCCGTGAAGATCGAGCTAGTTGAAGGGGCAAAGCCCATATGGCAAAAATTAGGAAGGATGGGTAAGGAACAGATGAATGCTTTAAAGGAAAAAGTGGATAAGCTTTTGGATGCAGGGCTCATTGTGCTAGTGGATAATGCTAAATGGGTGAGCCTTGTAGTAGTCACCCCAAAGAAAGATGGGCATTGAAGAGTTTGTCTTGATTACAAGCCACTAAATGCGGTGACCAAGAAAGATCCTTACCCTTTGCCCTTTATTGATCAATTGTTAGATACATTGGCTGGGTTTGAAAGATACAATGTCTATGATGGGTATTCAGGATACTTTCAGCTTATCCTTGCTCTTGAAGACCAAATAAAAGACTTCTTTTATCACACCATGGGTTGTTTCTACTTTTGTTGCCTTCCTTTGGGGTTAACAAATAGGCTGGGGTCTTTTGAAAGGAAAGTGGATTTAGTCCTTACCCTATTCCTTGGAAGGTTTGTCAAAGGGTTCATAGATGATTTTTGCATGTAGAGTTCAAGGAAAGAGCATGTTTAAAAGCTTGAAATGACTTTTACAAGGTACGATGAATGTGGGTGTCAGCTTAACCCTAAAAAATATCATTTGGCATAACCACGGGTGAAGCTTCTTGGACATGTGATTTCAGAGAATGGGATTGAAGAAGATCTAGAGAAAGTGCAGTATTTTTTGATGTTGTCATCTCCAAAAGATACCAAACACTTGGCCACTTTCATACCGAAAGTTAAATATCTGTCTCGCTTCATACCTTTGGTAACACAACTATTGTATCCATTATAGAAAACAATTAAGAATGATCCCTTGGAGTGGTCTCATGACTGTGACGATGTTTTTGACAAAGTTAAATAGGTCTTGAGTACGTTACCTATTATGCAAGCTCCTGACTCGGAAAAGGAGTTTTATGCCAACCCATCATTGGGAGATGATGCTATTGGAGCTATGTTACTGCAAAGGAGGAAGGAATCTCAGTATATGAAGCCTATTCATTATGCTAGCAGAGTGAAGACTCCTCATGAAAAGAGATTTTTATGAGATTGAATTGGTGATGACTAGCATGGTTTATGCTTGCAAACGATTCAAACACTACTTGTTGCAAAAGTCATTCACCTTTCTCACCAATTATTCATTGCTTCCCTAGCTGTTCAATAATTCAAATATATCAAAAACAGTAATGAGATGGGTTACCAGGAGTTTCAATTCGCCTTTTTCGTGGAGGAAAGTACTCGGGCTACCTCACTTATAAGAACACTCCGGTTTTGGTCAAAGAAGAAGTGGTGCGGAAAAGAAAGTGGAGACTCTCACCATTTCTAATGCTTCACTGTCGTACTTTGATGGTTCTTATTGAAGAAGTCATAATGCTGCCTTAGGAGGCATTGTCATTTATGATGCGCAAGGGAAGCTTATGAGAAAGCAAGGACTGAAACTTGACGCAAAAATTAACAATGAAGCATAATACATGGCTCCTGAAGGTGTTTTTCATATTTCCTTACAATTGGGAATTAGAAGCTTGCAAATTAAAGGAGATGCTTTGTTGGTTGTGAAGCAAGTGTTGGGAGTATAGAAGAATAAGAACCCTAAACTGAAAAATTTATGCTTCAATGTGAAAGTGTTGCTCAAAAAGCTTGAAGCATGGAGTTTGCAGCATATTGAGAGGTCTCTAAATGAAGAAGCTCATGATGTTGCCGAAGAGATGATCACTTGTGTGTTTGTTGTAAAGGAAGATGCCCCTTTATATCATGGGAGGGAAATCTTATCAAAGGAAGTGAATTTTCTATTGACAATTTTTCTACCTAAAGGTTTGCCGTCTTCTAAAAAGTATGCGTTTTATAAGGAAAGCCAAGAAATACAAAATGCTTGATGATGTGATTTACATGAAAGGAGGTGATTTGGTTTTGCGTTGTGTGCCTTGGAAACAAAAAATTTACAAAATCATGAGGGATCTTGTGCAGGACAATTTGCTATGAAGATCATGTTGCATAAGGTCTTGCACGAAAGTTATATATGGCCAAGTATTCAACGGGGTGTTAATCATTGGTGCAAGTCGTGTTTTCCTTGTGAGAGGATGGGATAAAGAATTATGAAGCTTGAATTGCGGAAAACAATTTTAGCTTTTGATGTGTTTGAAAAATGGGGCCTTGATGCTATCGGACCCTTATCTATGACTAGCAAAAGAAATGTCGACATTTTGACAGTAGTGGATTATTTGTCATGATGGGCAGAAGCCAAGGATTTCTTACCAGTAAAGAGATGGGAAGATTTGTTGATGAGTACATATGTTGCAAATTTGGTGTGCCACTAGAGCTACTTTCTGATAGAGGACCAGGATTTAGAGGAGAGCTATTTGATTTCTTATGCAAAAAGATCAATACACAGCAAGGTACATTTCTCCCTATTATCCACATTGCAATGGTCTTAATGAAAGGTTCAATGGAGAGTTGGTAAACATCTTGACAAAGATGACTCGACACATGGGAAGACTTGGGATTCGGAGTTGCCTTGTGCGTGATGGGCCTACAAGACTGCTATCAAAACAAGCACAGGATTTTCCCCTTACCACTTGGTTTATAGCAAGGAAGCTTTATTGCCAATTGAAGTGGAAATTCCTGCTCTCAAGTTGTTGTCATTGGAAGATGAGGATCAAACAAATGCGTGGCAAAAACGGCTATTGGACTTACAATGCTTGCAATTGGATAGAGTTTTATCTTTGAGTTACTATGAGGAAGTGACCAGGAAGGCTCAACTAAAAGCCAATGAGTGTGTGGCGGAGAAAAAAATTGAAAAGGGTGGTTTGGTGTTGCGATACAATAGTAAATTGGACAATACCTTTCAAAAGAAATTCAAATCAAATGGGAAGGTCCTTTTACTACTGTAAACAAATTTGAAAATGGCACATATCAGTTGGCATACTTAAATGGTGCACATCATAAATATCGTGTTAATGGTTATAGATTGAAGAATTATCTAGCACGTTTGTTGACAATTGTGACTGATGAAATGCTAACGATAGAGGGAGACAATGTGGAAACATCTCAAAATGTGGATGAGGTTTTTGGGGATGAAATGCCGCAGTTGTTCACCCTGGACACCTCTTCTTCTCATGAATGATCAAGCAAGCTGGGGGGTGGCAGGATATGTCAAGCATTTTTTGAATGAAGATAAAGTCATTGATCCGTGCTAAGAAGCTTGCTCACTAGCCTCGAGTACATAGATGTACATAATGCTTTGAGTTTTCAGAGTGATTTATAAAATTTATGTATAAAGGCTTGGTACTGCTTAGTCATTTCCAAGAGTTTTGGGTTGGTCAAACTTCTAATTGTGGTTTTCAATGAGTATTTTCAGTCGTGCTTGATAGCCAGTGAATCAGACTCATACATCATGAGTTACATGCATTTGAAATAGGCGGTTCCTTACTTAGAAGTGGGTGCTGATGCATGCCATGAAAGGAAAGTAGGCCAAATTGATAGATTTAATAAAAAAAGGTGTGGTCAAAGATTTTTGGAAATGGCCAAAGTGATAAGCTCCGAGCCTTTATAGCGTCGCATTCGGTGCTCGGAGTCACCCGCCACGCCTCCGTCAAAATTGCTCCTTGTGGGGAGCAAAACAAGGAATTTATGTGCTTGTGTGGGGAGGTGGGAGGATGGTGCCAAGTGGCAATGGATTAATCCCACATGGGGGGGAGAAACCCCCTAAGGTTGTGTAACCGCCAGGTTGTGTCCCCCTAAGGTTGTGTCACAGCAGCAAATGGAGCTCACTTGCCTAGCCCATGAGGGCTCATGGACTTTGGGGAAGGAAAGGGTGCCCAGTATGGGTTCCCACCAGATGGATAGGCGTCTGGGGATCTTTTTGGTCCTTTGGACACTTCCTTTCCCCACTTTCTTTGGTCAAAAAGTGGAGGACATGCCATTTTTTACCCAAATTAAGCCCAAACTTGGACCAATTAAAAGGTGACCAAAGAGAGAACCATGTCGGCTAAGAGGGGAGAGAAAAATCCTTGGGATAAGAGCCAAAAAATTCCCTTTTTTAATAGCTTCAATTCCCTGCACACCTTTTTTGCTTACAGAGACTAGCTTTTTTGGAACTTTTGAGAGATACCTTAACTTCGAAAGCTTGTAACTCTCTCATCTGTTGTCAGAATCAAGCATATGAATACTCTATAGAGGTCTACATGACACGAGATTCACCTTTATGGTCTTGGTTTTTAACACTTTTAATCAAGGTTTGGACTAGGGCTCTTTCCCGCCCGACTTTATAGGTGTTCGATATAGGTGTTTTCCGCAGCTTTATGGTGTTTCCTTCCGACGGTGTGGTGTGTGCAAGGCTATAGAGGTTCTCGTTTTCCTTCTTGTTTGCATGCTAACAACGTCAAGGTTGAGAACTAAAAAGGCTAGATGTTCTAATGTGGATCTGCAATCTGCAATCGTACTATGGCAAGGATCTACAATCACCGATGCATGCAAAGCTAAAATGCAAAAATGCTAGATGACTAGGTTGAATCTGCAAAGTACTAGCTACTTTGGGTTGAAACCAAAAATGCCAGGTCGATTTGCATGCTGATGACTGATGCGACAAGTATCTGCAATCAAGAAGGGTGTGTTACAACAAGGTTCAAGGCCGATCTAAAAATGCTAGTTTTATGGGTTGAAAATTCTTGTCTTCTAATGTTGAAAATGGTGGGTTGATTTTGGAGAAAACGATTGAGATACTTGAGGATGCTAGCAGTCTATGAGGTGCGTACTCTCCTGCGGGGGTTCTATGGGGTTGATATGCAACCACCAATGCATGCAAGGATTGAATTGAAAAAATGTTGGCTATCCTAGATGTATAATGGGCAAACATCAAGCTCGCCTCCCAACCATAGAGCCAATATGGGTCCACCCTTGAGCAGCCTGAGGGCATGCATCCAGTGGGCTAGACTCTACCGCAAGATCCAATTTCCCAAATGAGCAAGTTTACAAGAGTACAACTATGTGGACAGAGTCACCATTGATGTATTGTCTAAGTGTGGTGATCACACAAGAGAATTGGAATTGAGACTCACTCCTATACATGTAATGGTTAGACATTATGGTCGCCACCCAACCATAGATCAAATATGGGCACACCCCCAATTCTCTTGTGTGGTGATCACACAAGACAATTGGAAATGAGACTCACTCCTAGACATGTAATGGTCAGACATCATGCTCACCACCCAACCATAGAGCCAACATGGGCTCACTCCCAAGCGTGAGGGCCTACACGCAGTAGGCTAGCTTCTACCACAAGAGGCTATGTCCCATACCAACGAGCCAACACAAGTAGGGGTGTGCGGATAGATTCGCCATTGGTCTAGATTCCTAGATACGTAATGGGTGGACATCGGGCTCACCTTCGATCCTGAGGGCCTCCAACTAGTGGGCTAGCCTCTACCGCAAGATCCTATGTCCCATACCAATGAGCCCACATCAATACGGGTGTGCAGACACAGTTTCGATTGGTGTAGAGTCAAAGATACATAATGGGTGGACATCAGGATGACCTTCCAACCATAGAGCCAATATGGGCTCACCCTCAAGCCTGAGTCTTGCACTCCGTGTGCTATTATCTACCGCAAGAACCACTATCCCATACCAACAAGCCCACACCAGTATGGATGTGAGTACAAAGTCTCCACTAGTGTAGAAACCTAGATACATAATGGGCGGACATTATGCTAACCTCCCAACCATAGAGCCAATATGGGCTCACCCTTGAACCGGAGGGCCTGTAGTAAGTGCACTACCCTCTATTGCAAGAGTTGGTGTCTCATACCAATGAGCCCACTTTAGTATGAGTGTGCAGAAAGAGTCACCATTGGTTTAGAGTCCTAGATACATAATGGGAATACATCAGTGTCACCTCCCAACCATAGATCCAATATGGGCTCACTCTCCATCTTGAGGGCCTCCAACTAGTGGGCTAGCCTCTACCACAAGATCTAGTGTCCCATGCCAATGAGCACACATCGGTACGAGTGTGTAGACAGAGTTTCCATTGGTGTAGAATCCAAGATACGTAATCGGTGGACATCAGGATCACCTTACAACCATAGAGCCAATATGGGCTCACCCTTGAGCCTGAGTGCTGCAGTCAGAGTGCTAGCCTCTACTGCAAGAGCCACTGTGCCATACAAGCAAGCCCACACCAGTATGAATGTGCGAACAAAGTCCCCATCAGTGTAGAGACCTAGATACGCAATGGTCGGACATCATGATCACCTCCCAACCATAGAGCCAATATGCAGTCATCCCTTAGCCTGAGGGCTTGGAGCAAGTGGGCTAACCTCTATTGCAAGAGCTAGTGTCCCATACGAATGATCCCACACTAGTATGAGTGTGCGGATAGAGGCGCCATTGATATAGAGTCCTACATACATAATGGGCACACATGAGGCTCGCCTCCCAACCATAGAGCTAGTATGGGCTCACCCCCAAGCCGAAGGGCTTGCAACAAGTAGGCTAGCCTCTATCTATAGAATTGGTGTCCCATATTAATGAGCCCACACCACTATGAGTGTGTGGATAAAGTCGCCATTGGTGTAGAGTCCTAGTGACGAGCGCAAAGTGCGACGCGGACCCTGACGGCCTCTAAAACACTGGGGGACGATGCACGTCGCAAGCTGGTCACGGTACATCGAACATGGGGCACTAAGTAGCTTTGAGCGGCTACAACGGAGACCACGATGATTTGAAATATCACAGACTCTACACACACACACACAAAGAGAGAGAGAGAGAGAGAGAGAGAGAGAGAGAGAGAGAGAGAGGGAGAGAGTGAGAGAGAGAGAGAGAGAGAGAGAGAGAGAGAGAGAGAGAGAATAGACAGATGATGAAAACCCTCAGGGATGTGAGGGAGAATTATTCTCTTACAATATTTACAGCAACCTTATTTCCGGCGAGGTGGAAAATCATGGTGATAGAGAGATAGAGGGAAAGATAGTGAGCCTACTTGGTGCGTTCTCTAGAGATGACTCACTGACACGAAAGCTTGCTCACATGAGTGTGTGTGCATCGACCGTTGAAGTTGAGATGTAGACATAGCTTCTTCACATAGTACAAATTCCCAAAGAAAATCACTACACTAAGTCCCCTCTCTCGTGGTGCAAATGTTGCCAATTCCTCCCACCAAAATACTACCAAGTGCTGACCTCTGATGAACTTGCCCCCCCCCCCCCCGAAATAGTAACCTCTCAGTGCCTTTTTATAGGTGTTGGATTCTTTAGATTATAATAATCTGGTGTGATTAGGGTAATCTAATCAGGGGAGACAAAGCAAGGCGGTGGGCCTTGGGTGGTTGACCCTTGCTTTGTCTTGGGAAATATTATAAGGAAAACCTCTAGGTGGGCCTTTGTGACCATCACCTAGAGAGATGAGAATTTACAAGGTTTGGTTTGAAACTGAAAAAGTTGACGACAACCTATAGGTTTTACTGAAGAGGGCGTCGTGGATGTGATGATGATGAATGGCGGCCTAGCTGATGCGTCGGTGTAGTGAACTCGTCACTTCCGGGGTCGGCCGGGGCATGCCTTCGACGCCTTTGCTTGTTTTGGTGTTGGTGACACAAGATTTAGCCGCCTCCTTTTTTTTTGTCGATGTCATCGATGTCCTTCAGTTTTTTTTATATTTTTCTGGTGTGTGCGTATATGCGTGCGTGTGTATGTATGGGTGAGTGTGGATAGGTGTGTGTGTATATGTATGTGAGTGCGCTTGTGGGTGCGTATATGTATGTGGGGCTATGTGAGTGTGTATTAGCATGCGTGGGAATGAGGGGGTTTATATGTATATATATATATATATATATATATAAATTTTTTTTTCTCCGTTGGTTGCTTGTTGCAGGGAACGCGAGGACGAGAATGGGGGGAGAGAGAGCTCTGATGCTGTGTGGGGGAAGGGAGGGTGTGTGTGGTGTGTTGTGTGTGTGATAGAGAGAGAGAGAATTTTGGTTTGACCGTGCTACGCCTTCGGGCCGACTCAGAGAGAGAGAGAGAGAGAGAGAGACAACGCTACCTGCATGCTCTGGGAGAGATGGGAGGGGTGGGTGAGAGAGAGAGAGAAAAAATACATTTTCACTACGCCCGCATGGGCTGCTCGACACAGGGCAAGAGAGTGAGAGACGGTGGGGTGAGGGAGTGCGATGCCGGGTGGAGGTGAGGGTGGATACGAGAGAGAGAGGGAGCGGACCTCCACCTTCGGGTTGTGGCAAAGACAGCGTGAAAGGGATTATGAGGGAGCGCAAGGCCCGGGTGGCCCGTAGCTGACAAAGGACAAGAAAAGGGAGGGGGGGGGGGTGAGCGTAGTCAACGGAGTGGGAAAGGGGGGGGTAGAGTGGTTTTAGAGAGAGAGAGAGAGAGATTATTATGTTGTGGCGGGTTCCGACCGTGGGAAGAGAGTGTGTGAGTGATGGGGGGAAGATAGGGGAAGAGGTTATGTGGAGAGAGAGAGAGAGAGAGAGAGAGAGAGAGAGAGAGAGAGAGAGAGAGAGAGAGAGAGGAAAAATGAAAGAGAAAGAGATAATATTTACAAAACTGGTGGCCCGCAAGAGGGGTGTGAGAGTGGCATCTCGTTTTATGCGTCCACTGGGCTCGGTGATGTGGGAACAGAGTAAGTGAGAGAGAGTGTGTTGGCGGAGCCTAGCAATAGGAGAGATGTGGCCAAATTGGTGGGGCCTCGACAGTGGTTAAGCCTAGGGGTGGTGAACGTTGAAGAAACATTTTTTTTTCTCTTGGTAATATGCTCTCCCCTTCTTGGGGTTTGGTTCTCGCGGTCGCGGTTTTGAAAACCGGTCGTCATTAGCCCTCTCGTCTGGCTAGAGACATTCATGCATCCAGCCCTACCTCTGATTCTTTAGTCGCGGAGTTGGAGGGTTCTCCCTCTTCCAGAATATCTAGCATGAACTCTGGATCAAACCTAAGGAAATATCTTTTTAGCCTCCATCCATTGACTCTAGTTTTGTGAATTCTCCCATCTGCTTCCATCAGCTTATAGCACCGTTGTCATAGCGCCTTTTGACAATGAATGGTCATTCCCATCAGGGTTGAAATTTCTTGTCCTTCCTGGTTTCAAATCTATTGTCGTATCTCAATACTTACATGCCTTTTTCCAGGCCCTTTTCCTTAAGCCCTTGATTGAAGGTGAGCCTGTGTCGCTCTGCCTGCACTGGATAGTGATTGATTGCATCTTCCCTATCTAGTTGGAGCCTTTCCAAATCTAGGATGTGGTTGCAGAGATTTACAATTGGGCGCTATAATTGGCTAGCCATGACTCGTAAGATGGCTATCTATACCTCAATGGGTAGAATTGCCTCCTTTCTGTAAACTAGATGGAAAGGGTTGAAACCTAATGCTGTTTGGAATGTTGTTCGGTAGGCCCATAGAGTGGCCATGAGATGTTTATCCCAGTCTCTTGTGTGGTTATTCACCTATTTTGTGATGATTTTGTAGATCATTCCGTTTACCTTTTCTACTAGGCCATTACATTGTGGATAGTATGGTGTGGAAATGTCGGCGTGTAATGCCTAACTTCCTCATCAGTTATCCCACCAGATCGCCTCTAAAACCTCGTCCCCTATCTGATTTTATCTGTAGAGGAGTGCCAAATTGGCAATAGATGTGATCAAATATAAACTTTGCTACCTCTTGGGCTGTAATGTGGGTGGTGGCTGTTGCTTCCGCCCATGAGGTCATGTAGTCTACACCAACTAGAATGTATAGTTTACCTCATTGGGCCCTTGGTAGAAGACCGATTGCATCTATTCCCCATTTCTCAAATGGACCATATGAGATGATAGGAGTCTGTGGCTTGTAGGTTAGTGTGCGATCACTAGCCCCTTGACATGCCTTGCATGTTTTACACCAATGATGTACATCCCTGTTTAGATTAGGCCAATAGTATCCTGCTTGTAGAATCTTTCTACTGGTGATATCTAAAGCAAAATGACCGCCGCAGACACCATCATTGCAACTTGAAATTACCTCTGTGATCTCACTGGAGGTTGGTACTTGCCTAAGAGTCTAATCCCGACCCTTACAATACAAGTGGTCCTTTACAAAACGGTATCTTGTAGCCTTTCTTAACAGTCGCCGCTGTTTCTAGCCCCTAGTGTACCCTTTCGGACATTTTTTTGTATCTAGAAAGCTGATAATATCAGGCATCGCATCACTACCTTGAAAGAGGGGTAGTTTTAGTTTGATCGCCCCTATGGGAACGCCTTGTATTCTTTCCTTGGCTAGAGCATATGCTTCTTGATTTTCTGTCCTAGGGACATGAAATAATTGCATTGCTTCAAACTTTCTTAAAAGATCCTTAACTTGGCGTAGTTGACCAAGTAAAACCTGATTTTTACAAACCCAAGTGTTGTTTATCTGCTTTATCAAAAGCAAAGCATCACCAAACAAACTCAGGCGTTGAATCTCTTGCTAAATACATTGTTCTAACCCAAGAATTAAAGCTACATACTCTGCTTTGTTGTTGGAGTGGGAGTGTAATAGCTGCCGGATGGACAATACCCTTTCCTGTTGCTCATTGAAAATGACTATGCCAGCTGCAGACTGGTCCACTGTTCTCTTGTATTCTCCTTCAAAGGAAAGAGAGTGAGCTCTTTCTAGCTTAGGACTTTCTACCATTGGTGTCTCTTCTTTTGCTTCCGTGTTGACCTTCAGCTTCTTCTCATAGTGGAGATAAGTAACAATACATGCTAAACTAGCCCTGGTGGAGTTTTCTACTTGCATGGTGTAGTCAAAATCTTGTAATCTAACCAACCATTTAGAGATCCTAGATGAGACATCCATGTGTATCATTACATACGGAAAAACCTCCTCCATTGTCATAATTACAAAGGGTCTATGCAGTAGATAAGAGTGGAACTTTGTGGTAGCAAACATTAATGCGAGCACCATGTGTTCTACTACGGTGAATCCCTTTTTTGATGGGGTCATGACATGACTAGAGAAGTAAATAGGACGCATGAAAGACGTTCAAGGGGGTCCTTTTGCATTAGTACGGATCCAAGTGTATCACATCCTCCACTGGGGCTAACATAAAATGGCTCATCCCATCAGGGGATTGAAATGGTGGGAAGCGTGGCTAGGATTTGCTTCACCTGAGTAAATTGTTGCTCATTTTCTTCACTCCATGAGAAGACATCCCTCTAGGTGACTTGTTGTAGAGGGAGAACCACTTGAGATAGCAAATGGATGAAACTGCTTAAGTATCTTACCTTCTGAAGGAAAGAAACCAACTGCTTAGCTGTGGTGGGTGATGACAAAGATACCAGAGCTTGGATCTTGCTAGGGTCAGCCTCAATCCCTTTTGCTGAAATTACATGGCCAAGGAGAGTGACTTTGCTTTCACCAATGTGACACTTATCCACGTTGAGCTGGACACCTAAGGTTTGCAGCCTGCTCAGGCCATCATAGACTTTGATCAAATGGAGGGAGTGTGAACTATAGATGCAAAAATCATCTATGAAGACGCACATTGACGTTCCAAAATATGGTTGGAAGACAAAAGTTACATAT
This sequence comes from Adiantum capillus-veneris, assembly GCF_014529385.1. Lineage (NCBI taxonomy): Eukaryota > Viridiplantae > Streptophyta > Polypodiopsida > Polypodiales > Pteridaceae > Adiantum > Adiantum capillus-veneris. The sequence goes on along the minus strand of NC_140944.1, from coordinate 31,934,090 downwards.
CGCTAGAATGTGGCCGGAGCATTGGTGAGGCCAAAAGGCATCACTCTTTAAGAAAAGCATTCCCAAGGTGTTATGAAATTTGTCTTTTTTTGGTCTTCTTCCGCAATGCTAATCTCAAAGTATCTTGAGTAGCCATCACATACTTTGTAGCGCTCATGACCTGCCACTTCATTGAGAATTTCATCTTGGAATGGGAGGGGAAAGTGATCCCTTTTTGTGGCTTCATTGAGAGGTTTATAGTCCCACAGACTCTCCACTTGCCATTCTTCTTTGGAGTGACTACTACTAGAGAGACCCATTCTGAGTCTTCGACGGGGTAGATGAAACCTACCTGTAGAAAATTCCTCACTTCTTTGAGTAGTGCCTCTTGTTGGATTACCCCAAGTCTTCTGAGATTTTTCACTGCGGGTTTACTTCCTTCCTTGAGTTTTATGCGGTGTTGTACTACTGTGATTCTTGTGATCTTATCATAACCATCAATGAACAATGTAGTGAAGTTACCTATCATGGAGACATATTCCTTCCTCTCTTTATCGGTTAACTCATTGGAGAGCATCCAATGTAACTTACTTGTATCCTCTAAGGATTGCGTACCTGATGGTTCCTCTCGGTTTGTCGGGGGTGCTTCAGATTGTGTCAATATTTTTGGGTCTTTAAGGATGACCCCCATCACTTCGATGCTACTCTCACTCTCTTCAGTTGTTGTTTTCTCTTCTGTTGAGGTGGATTAATAGTCACTCGTGGACTCATCTTCTGAAGCCTCCAAGATCATGTTGCATTGCTTCCCAGTCCTCATGTCGTAGAATATGGACTTCCCTTTAGCGTCCTTCATCTGAATCATTTTGTTACTCCAGTCTTGCTTAGCTTCCATAGCCATGAGCCAGGGTCTCCCAAGAATGATAGGGTATCCCTCCCCTTTGTGTGGCATGACAAAGATGTCTACCTCCACATCTGTATTGAATGTCTTTACTTTGACCGCATTCACAATGCCTACGCATTTCACTCTTACATTATTTGCCATTTGGGCTCGGGAGGGTGCTGGCCTACTCACCTATACGCCTAGATGGTGCATCATTTTTTCACCCATGACGCATATTTGTGCGCCACCATGTATGTAGACGTTTGAAATTCATTACCCCTTGATGTGGGCATCCATGGTTGGTAGGATGTCATCAAGATCCCTCCCAGAGATAGCCCCAACTATCCTTGGTCTTGATTTCCTTGTACTTACCATCTTCATCTATTCCCTCCTCATTCTTGGTGCAAGGTGGAGTAATTGGGGCCAAGTTATCTTCGGGCCCTGCATCAACACATCCTGAACTAAGTCATATGGTTTAGCATACTCACCTAGTGAAAAATCCACGATGTCTATCTTCCATCGCGGCTTTGATGCCTGCTTGCTAGACTCGCCTTTTCCTTTCATTTTCTCTTCTTTTTGAGAGGCTTCTTCATGCCTGGCACGCTTCACTCCCATGGCATCTACTTCTTCTACTTTTGATTTCCCTTTGTGCTTCTCTCAAATTGGTTCTTCTACCTTTGCCTTCCCTTTAGCTTCCAAGCTAATAACACTCACCGCTTGGTTTACAGCAGGTGGTGGGGGTAGTGGTGGAATAAGAGGTAGTGGTGGTGGTTGTTGTATGGGTGGTCGAAGGATTTGGACCGGTGGAATCGGCCTTGGTTGCCTAGGTGGTGGTGGTCTTGCCCATGGCTGTAGAGATCTGATTTTGTCTCCCTCCTCTATTGAAATTTTGCCTTCTTGGATGTGGACAGTAGTACATATCATGGCCGTATTCCCCACAATTATAGCACTGGTACTCTTGGTTTTGCCTTCCTTGTCCTCTTCCTTGTTCTAGATTTCTGACAGGTGCATGCCCTGGCTACACCAGATGCACAGATAAACTCGCCAGCTGGGTATTGATGCGACTCAATAGGTCTTGCTCCTCTTTTGATGCCTCTTGTGGTTGGGCTCTATGAATGGCTGTTGCAATCACTGGGGCTAGTCGGACTGAGTCTGATTCCTCTGACTCGTTGACTCTTTCTTGCATGCACAGCTTCTTTTCTTTAAGACGGGCTACTTCTACTGCCAAATCATATGTTGCAGGTAACCTTCCCTTCATCTTCTCCTTAAGCAGCGACCACACAGGCCAGCAATGAAACGGTCCTTGTTTAGGAAATTAGGCGCTCCTTCACCTTCCTCTAGTGAGGCAACCCATCTCTTCCACAAATGCAAAAACTTGGACTTGTAGGCGGCATACTCTAGCAGACTCCCCTGCTTTAATTTCATAAGTAGTTGCCATAGCTTCTCTGAGGTTGTGCCTCCACCAAACCTCTTCACAAAGGCAGCACGTAACACATCCCATGCATTTTTGGTAGAACTGGGGAAAAGCATTGTACCAAGACTTGGCCTCTACTTTCATTAGTAGAGGAAAAATTTGAAGCCATGAGGCATCGTCATCCTTGTTGGAAACCGCACAAGCAATGTCGAAATCATCCAGAAAGTTGGTGGTGATGTCTTCTCCCTTCTTTCCACTGAACGTGGGGAAAGAAACACTTGCCATGGTAGTGACTCCGAAAATTACAAGCTCTTTTTTTAATTTATTTATAATTAATGACAATAGCAGCTCATAGCGGCTTTTTACAAGGTTGGGTGGATAGATTAAAACAGGATGAAGAATGGATCACAAAGCTAGAACATAATAAAAATGATTACATCAAAAGAGTGATAGTAATCTAGAAGGGATGATGGGACGTGGAGATCTCAGGATTTCATCAAGCATCTCGGCCCTGAATAAGAAAATAATCTTTTGCTGGTAGAATATCTTCCTATCAATATACATGTTTACATGCATGTGTTGTAAGAAACGGAAAGGAAATAATTATGGCCTATTGTTATTATCCATGTCGAGTGTAGGGCAAGGATCTTGAGTGACTAGGGTTATGTACCTCAGGTGTTGAAGAGGTGACACCTTCACCACATGATTCTACCCCTTGTAGAATTCCGTACAATCCTCCACATTAGGTTCAAAATAGACTTGGTGAGAAGAGTCTACCTTAATCGGCTTTCCATTCTACATGCGGTGATGGCACTTGGGTGGTCGAACTTCATTTGAACTCTCCAGGCCTAGAGAGACTGTAGTCCCACTTGCGTCCACCAAATGCTTTAGGCTTCCGGAGTTAGACTTTGTGGTTGATGTAGTTGACGACTCTTCTCAAAGCATTAGAGAGAAAACACTTGGTGCTACAGAAAATATGACTGTCGTGAGAGTGTCGCAGTTTTCAAAAGAAAAACTCACCATTCTTTCTTCACTTCCTCTGTCGGCACTCATTGACAGAATGCTTTGGTTGATAGCAGTGATGGAACTTCATAGCCTTCCCACCTGATGCGCTCAACTTGCGGTTAGCACGAGCAATACGAGATGGACAATTTACCTCTTGGATGTTTACGATGGTGTATTTTGGCAACAACACTTCGATGAAGGCGGTCAGTGCTTCTCCAATCTCTTCCTCCTCCGTTCTACAATTAGAGAATTATTTTAACCATTCGTCCATGATTGATGATGTGCGTTGGTTTCAGCATTGTAAACTGAAGGTTTTCCACAAGCCCTCCTCTGTGGGGGCACTAAATGACGAGTGCAAATCGTGACACGGACCTTGACGGCCTCTACAACACCGGGAGCCGATGCACTGACAGGAGCAAAGCGAACCCCGAACCCCCAACGGCCTCTAAAACACCGGGGACCGAATGGCGCGCCTCGAGCCTCTCATGGTAAAGCAAACAGGGGGCACCGCCTAGCTTCAACGGCTAGGACGCAAACAACACACCACCATACAAAGTTTTCATCCAAGAGAGATGGATGCTTGGGAGTAATGATGAAAAGGAAAGGGAATGACATCAAGTGAGAGAGAGAGAGAGAGTGAGGGAGGGGGTATAGCGGCTTAGTACTTAGGCATCACAAAAGGATGGCGAATCCGCACACCCTTCACACATACACAAGCTCACTCCAAAACACAAGGCTAGGTGGCGATTCCGCACACCTCGCATGGGCAAAACATTGCAAGAAAACATACTCACAAAACCTCAAGCTTTATTTAGAGAATTAGGCGATGAAATGGGGAGCATAGGGTAGGGGAATGAGAAGGGAGAGAGTGGTAGAGCACATGGCGGATAGGTGGGAGTTGATGGCGAAGACTCGCACGAGGATTATGGCCATCATCCTTCATTTAGTTGCCCTTCATCTTCCATAGCCAAGGGTGTAGAGGTCATGCTCAAGACAAGCATGGTGATTGCGGTGATGGTGATGGTGATGGTGTGGGTGTGTGTGTGTGCACTAGGCACACATAGTGCATAGTGTGTTCTTTGGTGATGTTGTGTGTGTGTGTGTGTGTGTGTGTGTGATGGTGACCCCTCTTTATATAGGGGAGGAGGGGGGAGAAATTCTAGAATTTAGAAATGAAGAAATCATTATCTACATAGGCCATGTGACTGTGGGCCCCACTTGTCTGGCTGTGTGTATATGTGCCAGAACAGCAGTGTCATGAGAGAGAGACTAAGAGAGAGATATGGGTTGATGAGAAAAAGTGAGAGGTGACATGGAGAATAAAGTAATTACAAGAGGGGAGTGTGGGGAGTGTGTTCAGAGGTGAATCTGTGTGCAGATGTGTGTGAACACAAGAAAAATCAGGTAACCACTGGGTGGGGATGGGTCTGTGGGCACCTTTTTCAGTGAAACTGAGTGTGTGTGAGTGTGGGGGAGGTTATTTAGCTACAAGAAAAGAGACATGGCGCCCTTTAGAGAGAGAGGGGGGTATTTGGCTCATGGGATATGATAGGAGAGAGAAAGAGGGGGTGGGGTATACTATTTTGGAAGATAGGGTAAGTTGCATGTGAGTTAGGGTGCATTATTGGTGAGTTATAATGCATTATTGGTGAGAGGTGGGGTAGCTTGAGGGGAGAGAGAAAGGAGAAAGGACAAGGGGAAGAGAGAGGGGGTTGACCTTTTGAGTGGAGGAAAGGAAAAGGGACACCCGGCGGGGCAACAGTGAAGAAAAAGGAGGCAAGGTGGGGATGGGCTACCCCGCAGGCATGAGGTGGCCTATTTTACCTTTCTTATATATTTACATAATCATACTTTATTTTTTTCTTACTTTTTCCAATGCCTTTTATCACTCCCTCCCTAAGAGGGGGTTTTCATGGGGTGGGGACGAGAGAAGAGGGGTATGGGAGCTTGGCTTGTGAAAAGCCCCCATCATTAGCCCTCCCCTTTTGGCTAGAGGCATTCATGGCTCTAGCTCATCTGTTTGATCATTATCGTCGGAGGTGGCGGCTGATGGTGTGTCCTCATCTGGAATGTCAATTGGTGGAGCCTGATCAAATCGAAGAAAATAAGGTTTAAGTCGCCAACCATTTACCCTGGTTTTATGAAGTTTTCCATCAGCCTCCATAAGCTGGTAACTTCCATTGGCATACTTTTTCCTGATGATGAAAGGGCCTTCCCATCAGAGTAGGAGTTTCTTATCCTTGCGCGTGTCGAAGCGATTGTCGTAGCGGAGCACCAACATTCCTTTCTTCAATTATTTTTTCCGGAGATGCTCGTTAAAGCTAAGCCGTCTATGCTCTACTTGTGCTGCATAATAATTTATTGCTTCTTCTCTGTCTAGGTGCAGTCTTTCTAAGTTGATGGTGCGATCTCTCAAATGCATGTTGGGCTGTTGAAGCTGGCTTGCCATTACTCTGAGACTTTGTAGTTGCACTTCAATGGGCAAGATTACTTCCTTACCAAATACTAGATGATACGGTGTGAATCCCAAGGATGTACGAAATGAAGTTCTGTAGGCCCATAAAGCTGGTAGTAGATACTTATCCCAGTCTCCAAGATGATTGTTTACCTGCTTGGTAATAATTTTAGAAACCATTCCATTTACCTTTTCAACTAGGCCATTACATTGAGGGTAATATGGTGAAGAGTGCCTCCTTGTAATGCCCAGTTTCTGCATTAATTCTCCTACCAAGTCTGCTTTGAAACCTGGCCCTCTATCAGAGATGATCTCTAAAGGTGTGCCAAACCTACAGCATATGTGCTCGTAGATAAATTTAGCTACCTCTACCGCTGTGATTCTAGTGGTGGCTGTAGCCTCTGCCCATCTAGTCATGTAGTCGACCCCCATTATAATGTAGAATTTTCTTGAGTTGGCCCTAGGTAATGGCCCAATTGCATCGATACCCCATTTTTCAAATGGGCCATATGAGAGAATAGGTGTCTGTGGTTCAGGCATAAGTGACCTAGTGCCGGACTTTTGACACAACTTACACGTTTTGCACCAATGGTGTACATCACGGTTGAGGCTGGGCCATATGAAGCCTGCCTGCAAGATTTTCCTACCTGTTATGTCTAGGGCAAAGTGACCACCACAAACCCCGTCGTGACAACTAGCAATTACTCCCGTGATTTCCTGAGAGAGAGGGACCTTCCTGAGTATTTGGTCCTTATCCTTACAGTACAAACCGTCATTGATGAGTCGATACCTTGTGGCCTTCCGCGTCAGCCATTGCTTCTGTCTCTTTGTTAAATCTGATGGGCACTCCCTTTTTTCCAAAAAATGCATGATGTCAGGCAAGGCATCACTTCCTTGAAATAGAGGGAGCTTTAGTTTTATTGCTCCAACCACCACTTCCTGTAGTCTTTCACTTGCTAGTGCATCTGCTTCTTGGTTTTGAGCCCTTGGGATATGGTGTATTTGAACTTCTTCAAACTTACCCAACAAGGTTTTTACACCACTTAAGTGAGTCCTTAAACTAGGATTCTTGCATGTCCATGCTCCATTTACTTGCCTTACCAGAAGTAGAGGATCCCCAAATACATTAAGGCGTTGTACACCTTGCGAGACGCACCATTGTAGACCCTTGGTTAGTGCTTCATACTCAGCTTCATTGTTAGAATGTGAATCTAACAATTGGCCCAATGAAAATACCTTTGTCCCTTTGTCATCAAAGACCACCATGCCTGCAGCTGCTTTGTCGGACGCTCGCTTGTAGGCTCCATCAAAGTAGAGAGAGTATGCTCCTTCTACCATCGGTGGTACTGGAGGTAATCGGACTTCTCCTTCCTTAGATTGCTTCTCCTTCCTTTCAAAGACTTGGTAGGTCATGAGTCCCCCCACACTTGCCCTTGTCGTGCTTTCTACCTGTACCGTGTAGTCAAACTCTTGCATACGAACTAGCCATTTAGTAATTCTAGCAGACACATCCATGTGTTGTACAACATAGGGAAATATTTCATCCGTGGTTAGAATCACAAATTGCTCAGGCAACAAATATGACCTAAACTTTGTAGTTGCAAATCTAAGAGCTAGGACTAAGTGTTCCACATGGGTGAAACCTTTCTCTCCTGCTGTCATCATTCGACTAGAGAAGTAGATTGGCCTCATGAAAGATGTCGTCGTATCCTTTTGGAGTAGCACAGCCCCCAATGAGTCATCACCAACACTTGAGGTGACATAGAATTTTTCATCCCACTTAGGTGGTGAGATAGTTGGCAGAGTGGCTAAGACCTCCTTTACCTTGTTGTAGTGATGTTCGCTTTCCTCGTCCCAAGTGAAAGTTGATCTTTGAGTGAGTTGTTGCAGTGGTAGAACAAGTTGTGATAGTAGATGTATGAATCTACTTAAGTACCTCACCTTCTGTAGAAAAGAGACCAGTTGACACCCTTTGGGTAGGGCTATGAGTGCGGACACCTTACTTGGGTCGGCGTTGATACCTTTTGCTGAAATTTCATGGCCTAGTAGAATGACTTTACTCTCCCCAATGTGGCATTTATCCACATTTAATTGCCCACCTAGGCTCTGCAACCTGGCCAAACCTTCAGTTACCTTTTCTAAATGTGAAATACGGGAGCTATATATACAAAAATCATCAATGAACACTCTTATGGATGTTCCAAAGAACGGTTGAAAAACATATGTGACATATCTTTGGAATGTGGCAGGTGCATTTGTGAGACCAAATGGCATAACCCTGTATGCAAAACAACCCCATGGCGTGATAAAAGTGGTTTTTAGCTGATCTTCCAAGGCTATGCGTATTTGAAAGTATCCAGAATAACCATCGCAAACGGTATAGCATTCAAAACCCGCTACTTCATTCAGAATTTCATCCAAGAAAGGGAGAGGAAAGTGGTCTCTCTTTGTAGCTGCATTTAGTGGTTTGTAGTCAACACAGCCCTCCACTTACCATTCTTTTTAGGCATCACCACTACGGGTGACACCCATTCTGAGTTTTCTACAAGATAGATGAATCCCGCCTCCAGCAGTTTCCTTACCTCGGTCAAGAGTGCCTTTTCTTGTATGACCCCCAATCGTCCTAGCTTTTGCACAACTGGTTTTGCCCCTTCCTTCAACTTAATATGATGTTCCACCACTGTAATGCATGTGATTCTTTCATAGTTGTCAATGAACAGGTAAGGAAATCCCATCAACATTTTCAAAAAACTATCTTTCTCCTCAAGTGTTAATTCCGTAGACAACATACCCTTCAACCTACTTCCTCCTAGGCTAGGTGATTTGCTCTCCTCTTCATTGGGTTTCCCTTTTGGTGATGGATCACCAGTTGTGCTTACCCTTTGTGGATCCTTCATAATGATACCCATCACATCAATGGAACTGTCACTTTCGTCGGTGGATGTGGTCTCCTCCTCAGAACTGGAAGATTCGCTAGTGGTTTCATCTGTCGATGTTTCCAGATTCATTTTCTTCTGCTTGCCAATCCTCATGTTGTAGTAGATTGTCTCCCCTTTCTTACGGGTCATGCGTAGAAGGCCAGTACCCCAGTCCTGTTTTGCCTTCATGGCCATCAACCATGGCCTTCCCAAAATAAGTGGATAGCCCTCCCCCTTAGTAGGCATTACAAAAACGTCTACCTCTACCTCAGTGTTGAAAGCTTTGATTTTCACGGCACTTACCACACCCACACACTTTACTTTTGCGTTGTTTGCCATCTTTGCCTTGCATGGAGAAGGCTTGTCAACCTCGAGCCCTAATTGAAGCATCATAGCTTCGCTCATTACACAGATTTGTGCACCTCCATCAATGTAGGTGTTTCCAACCCTCTTTCCTTTTATGTTTACGTCGACAATTGGAAGGATGTCATCCATGTTGCATCCCGAAATTGCTCCGGCTACCTTTGTTTTGGAGCGTCTTGTACTTACCATTTTAGACCATTGTCGGCTTACTTTAGGTACAAGATGTAGTAGCTGTGGCCATGTAATCTTCGGTCCTTGCTCTGCCACATCCAATGTTAGATCATAGGGCTTAGAACTTTCCCCTAGCTGGAAGTCGGTGATGCCCAATTTCCGTCGTGGCCTGGATGGCCTCTTGCTAGTTTCTCCTCTCATGCTTCTCTCATCATCTGATTGTGTAGCTTTCTCCCTCCTAGCTCTTTTCACAGTCATGGCTTAAGTGGTTCTAAAAAGGTTACCTTCTCCTTACCCTTGTCCCTCTCCTTTGCTCTGGGTGGATCCACTACTACGGCTTTTCCTTTCTCTTCTAGCCTTATGATGTTTACAGGGCGATCAGGTGGTGGGGCTGGTGGAAGAGGTGGAATGGATGGTTGTAGTGGTGTCTGGGGTGGACGTAGAATTTTTGTTGGTGGGGTTGGTGCTCGGGGTGGGGGTGTTCTTTCTCTAGGGGGTGACAATTGGTTCCTCCTACCTCCTCTATTATAGTTTTGTCGTGGTTTGGGACAGTAGTACATACCGTGACCGTCTTCTCCGCAGTTGTAGCAATGATACTCCCTGTTTTGTCGTCGTGCTCTTCCAGGGTCTTGATCTCTTTCTTGACTCCTCCCTTGTTGTATTAAGTCGACAGACAAATTCTGCAGTTGGTCAGTAATATGGGCCAACATATCTTGTTGGTCATCTCTTACCCCAAGAGCCGGTGGTGGTGGTGGATTGGTGGTTGTCGTAGTTGCTGGTCGACGCGATGTTCTTGATTCTGTTGACTCGGTTTCTTTGGCTTTCATTCGCAGCTTCTTGTCTTTAAGGCGAGCAATCTCAACGGCTAACTCGTACGTAGCCGGGAATCTACCTTTCACCTTCTCCTTGAGAAGCGGCCATAAGCCATGCGTGAACCGATCTTTTTTTAGGAAATCGGGTGCAGCTTCCCCCCTAGCTAGTGACTCAACCCATCGTTCCCACAAATCCACAAATTTGGACTCATAGGTGGCATATTCTAAAAGACCCTCCTGCTTCAAGTCTCTCAACTTGTCCCACAACTTTTCTGAAGTGGTACCTCCCCCAAAGCGCCTCTTAAAAGCGGTTTTTAAGGGTTCCCAGTCATCCTTGGTTGCTTGTGGAAGTGCATTGTACCATGATCTAGCTTCTAGCTTCATGAGATGCTTAAAGATTCTAACCCGAGATTCATCTGTATCTTTGTTGCTCACTACACATGCTACTTCAAAGTCATCTAGGAAGACTGTTACCGAATCCTCCCCCTTCCTTCCTTTAAATGTTGGAAATGATACACTTGCCATGATTACTGAGAGAGAGCTAGAAAGACACACTGCTTAACTTGCAAAAGTTTTTTTCTTCTTTACAAGGAGGCGTGTATACCCTTTTATACTAGGACATAGATTAAAACTTCAAACGGTACATTGCCTTGTACCAAAGGTAAGACAAATGGTTGATCTGATGCCAGAACCTCCAAAAACCGCTCCCCACCCGGCATGGTGTCAATGACGTGCTGGTAGTGAGCCTTCAAATCCAGTATTACCTTGATTGAGCGTACACCTGTTGGTATGTGTGATCTGTCTTGAGGTAGGTTGTACTGATTCATGTGAAGCTTAGAGGTGCTTAGTCACTGTCCAAGCTTGTGGGAGAGGGTGGTGTTCTTTCTTGAAACAAACTCAGTAGATCCCTAGTTTCTCTAGTGAGAGTGTGAGCCAATGCTTCCGTTATCTGTGCTGCAGAATCAGGTGCGACTTGAAAACTGACTGTGATAATTACCTCGGTGACTTGAGTTACCCGATTCTCAAAGTAGAATAGTGTTGATTCTCTATTGTGTAGAGCTCCTTCCATTTTGTTGTTGTGGGTTGGTTGTAGGTTGCGGACATGGTTTCGACCTTCTCCTTCTTCTTCTTGGCACTTGGCCTATGTATATCCACTGGGTTTGGCGTGTTGGTTGACTTTCCCACTGCAAATCGATTACCGTTACGCCAGGCACTCGAGCTTCGATGGAGATGCGGAGTTCGTCTAGTTGTTCTTGGAGCTCTTCTTCTTCTGTCGTCCAATTAGCAAATCCTGCTAGCCATTTATCCATTCACAATAGTTTAGGGGTTTCAGTGTTGTAAACTGAAGGGTTTCATGAAAAGATCTTCAGTGGGGGCACCAAATGATGGGAGCAAAACGAACCCCGAACCCCCGACGGCCTCTAAAACACCGGGGACCGAATGGCGCGCCTCGAGCCTGTCATGGTAAAGCAAACAGGGGGCACCACCTAGCTTCAGCGGCTAGGACGCAAACAACACACCACCATACAAAGTTTTCATCCAAGAGAGATGGATGCTTGGGAGTAATGATGAAAAGGAAAGGGAAGGAGATCAAGTGAGAGAGAGAGAGAGAGTGAGGGAGGGGGTATAGAGGCTTAGTACTTAGGCATCACAAAAGGATGGCGAATCCGCACACCCTTCACACATACACAAGCTCACTCCAAAACACAAGACTAGGTGGCGATTCCGCACACCTCACATGGGCAAAACATTGCAAGAAAACATACTCACAAAAAATCAAGCTTTATTTAGAGAATTAGGCGATGAAATGGGGAGCATAGGGTAGGGGAATGAGAAGGGAGAGAGTGGTAGAGCACATGGCGGATAGGTGGGAGTTGATGGCGAAGACTCGCACGAGGATTATGGCCATCATCCTTCATTTAGTTGCCCTTCATCTTCCATAGCCAAGGGTGTAGAGGTCATTCTCAAGACAAGCATGGTGATTGCGGTGATGGTGATGGTGATGGTGTGGGTGTGTGTGTGTGCACTAGGCACACACAGTGCATAGTGTGTTCTTTGGTGATGTTGTGTGTGTGTGTGTGTGATGGTGACCCCTCTTTATATAGGGGAGGAGGGGGGAGAAATTCTAGAATTTAGAAATGAAGAAATCATTATCTACATAGGCCATGTGACTGTGGGCCCCACTTGTCTGGCTGTGTGTATATGTGCCAGAACAGCAGTCTCATGAGAGAGAGACTAAGAGAGAGAGATGGGTTGATGAAAAAAAGTGAGAGGTGACATGTAGAATAAAGTAATTACAAGAGGGGAGTGTGGGGAGTGTGTTCAGAGGTGAATCTGTGTGCAGATGTGTGTGAACAAGAGAAAAATCAGGTAACCACTGGGTGGGGATGGGTCTGTGGGCACCTTTTTCAGTGAAACTGAGTGTGTGTGAGTGTGGGGGAGGTTATTTAGCTACAAGAAAAGAGACATGGTGCCCTTTAGAGAGAGAGGGGGGTATTTGGGTCATGGGATATGATAGGAGAGAGAAAGAGGGGGTGGGGTATACTATTTTGGAAGATAGGGTAAGCTGCATGTGAGTTAGGGTGCATTATTGGTGAGTTATAATGCATTATTGGTGAGAGGTGGGGTAGCTTGAGGGGAGAGAGAAAGGAGAAAGGACAAGGGGAAGAGAGAGGGGGTTGACCTTTTGAGTGGAGGAAAGGAAAAGGGACACCCGGCGGGGCAACAGTGAAGAAAAAGGAGGCAAGGTGGGGATGGGCTACCCCGCAGGCATGAGGTGGCCTATTTTACCTTTCTTATATATATACATAATCATACTTTATTTTTTTCTTACTTTTTCCAATGCCTTTTATCACTCCCTCGCTAAGAGGGGGTTTTCATGGGGTGGGGACGAGAGAAGAGGGGTATGGAAGCTTGGCTTGTGAAAAGCCCCCATCAGCACGTCGCAAGCCGGTCATGGTAAAACAAACAGGGGGCACCACCTAGCTTTGAACGGCTAGGACGTAGACAACAGTGATTTGAAATATCACACTCTACACGCACACACACACACACACAGAGGGATAAAGAGAGAGAGAGAGAGAGAGAGAGAGAGAGAGAGAGAGAGAGAGAGAGAGAGAATAGACAGATGATGGAAACCCTCGGGGGTGTGAGGGAGAATGGTTCTCTTGCAATATTTACAGCAAGCTTATTTCCGGCGAGGTGGAAAATCATGATGATAGAGAGATAGAGGGAAAGATGGAGAGCCTACTTGGTGCGTTCTCTAGAGATGACTCACTGACACGAAAGCTTGCTCACATGAGTGTGTGTGCAACGACTGTTGGAGTCACGATGTAGACATAGCTTCTTCACATAGTACAAATTCCCAAAGAAAATCGCTCCCACCAAATGTTGCCAGTCCTTCCACCAAAATACTACCAAGTGCTGACCTTTGGAGAACTTGTCCCCCCCCCCCCCCAAAAAACAGTGACCTCTTTGTGACTTTTTATAGGTGTTAATTGCTTTAGATTAGGATAATCTGGTGTGATTAGGGTAATCTAATCAGGGAAGACAAAGCAAGGCAGTGGGCCCTCGGTGGTTGACCGTTACAAATTTGGGATTATTTACAAGTTTTGGTTTGACACTGGAGAAATTGACGACAACCTACGGGTTTTACTGAAGAGGACATCGTGGACGCGATGCCGGTGAATGGTGGTCTAGCTGATGCATCGGTGTAGCGCATTCGTCACTTTCGGGGTTGGTCGGGGCATGCCTTTGGCACCTTTGCTTGTTTTGGTGTTGGCGACGCAAGATTTAGCCGCCTCCTTTCTTTTTGTCGATGTCGTTGATGTCCTTTGGTTTTTTTAATATTTTTCTGGTGTGTGCGTATATGCGTGCATGTGTATGTATGGGTGAGTGTGGGTAGGCGTGTGTGTATATGTATGTGAGTGCGCTCGTGGGTGCGTATATGTATGGGTGTATGTATGTGAGGCTCTGTGAGTGTGTATTGGCATGCATGGGAACGAGGAGGTTTATATGTGTATATATATATATATATATATATATATATATATATATATATATATATATATATATATATATACATACATATATATATATGTATGTATATATATATATATATATATATATATATATATATATATATATATATATATATATATATATATATATATATATATATATATATATATATATATATATATATTGAGGCGGTCCGGGGCGGGAAACAAGAGAGGCGACCTCTAAACACCCCTCAAGGCTCCCGTGCTGCTCAATTGGGGCTGGGGCAACCACAAGCACAACACAACAACAAACCCACAGCCAAACCAAAACAAGATAGGGGCACCACCTAGTTATGGTATGCGAACTAGGACGCAAGAGAGATTTTGGCACAACCAAGAAGATGCACCACACAACACACACAAACAACCTCACACCAAGACACACATGAAATGGACCAGAGAGAGCTAGAGCAAAGGGAAGAGAGAGAGGGAAGGATCTTGCGTAATACCTTGTTTGTGACTTGCAAATGGAGATGGTTCGTTATGATGCTATCGTAGAACTTGTACAAAACTCACTCAATGCTTAGTGATTGCTAATCATTGCCAAAACACACACACACTGTCTTAGGGTGTGGGAGACCTCTCACCACAATACCCTCTTACAATGGACACAAAACTGGCAATGGAAAACACACTAAAACACTTTCTAAAATCAAGATCAACCGATAAAACTCAAAATACACAAGTCACCTTGAATTTACCAAACCGTATTGCACAAATGGAAGGACGAAGATTTAAACGTCGAATCACGCCTTTGATGCACCAAACCTCAATTTATTGATGATGAAGGAGCATGTAAAATAGTGGTTTTGAGATTTGTGGAACTCACGCTCTCTCACTTGCAATGTGTAGCTTGAAGGCTTCTCTCACACCAAGAGTGAAGCTCACAAGTGGTTGCTACACCTAAGTCTCTCCTCACGCATAGAGTGTTGGGGTGCTATGTGAGATGTTGGAGCTTTTTTTGCAAGAAGGAGAGGGGCCTATTTATAGGTTTGAGACCCCTCATTAGGATTATCCTAATTTACAAGCTAACAAATCAAGATTATGATTTTTTTGAATATCAAAACATTGTGGGCCTTCTTTGTCTGCTTGAGTCATGGGTGTGGGCTCAAAAGAGAGCATTATTGATGGTAGATAAGGTGAAAGTAAGTAAGGAGAGGGAGAGAGAGAGAGAGAGAGAGAGAGAGAGAGAGAGTTACTATACACATGTCTTGAGGTGAGGTGTCTTTTATGGTTAGGTCAATGGCTATTTTGTGTTAGTATGTTAGTGGTTAGTGTTCACTAGAAAGTTAATGTTACATTTACAATGGGTAGAGTGATTTGATTTGATGAAGGAAGAGGGGTGAATTAAAAGAGAATCATTGAGATGGTGAAGCTTTGAAGAAGCTTGAACTCACCCTTGTGTAGATTGTGGAAAAAATGACCGCTGGTCTTCTTCTTCTTCTTCGCTTCTTTACGCCGCCGCCACGGTTGATCATCGTGATGAAAGTGGTAATTCTGTTGATGAGATCTTTTGATTTGCAGAGGTTAAGCATGGTACACATGCTGAATTTATGTATATATATAAGGAGTAAGATGGAATTGTACTTTGGAGATAATAGAGAGAGGCATAGAGATGGTGTATGTACATGGAGAGCTCATATGAGAGCTATGGGAGTAAGTGGGGAGGTTAATGGTGAAGAAGATGAGAGAAACCATTGAAGGTGCAGGTTTGAGTGAGGGATTGAGAGAAATGTGTGTGTGTGTGTGTGTGTGTGTGTGTAGAAGTGTGGAAAGAGGTGAGAGAAGACTAGGGGCTACTTGTGAAAAAAGTGGGCAGACTGGGGTCCACTCAAAAAATCATAGCTCACCGCTGGTAGCTTCAAAAATCATGGAAAAATTTGAGGTGATTATTCAGAGCGTGGGCTACATTTTCTCTTTTGACCACTGCTCCGAATTCGGAGTGGAAATAGGTGCCAAAATTCTCACCAAAAAGCCTGTTTTTATGCTTGCAAAAGTCTTTTAGTGGACCCCTCCTTTGTTGAATTTGTACAATGCATCCAAGAGTGAGCCCCTCCTTTGTCATATCATAATACAAAGCATCCAAGTTGCCCTTGACACATGCATGGAGGAGGATTATTGGTGAATAAAGAAATATATACATGGTGGGACTAGTGTATGGACTATTCATGGACTTTAGCTCAATGAGCACATGGTGTTAGAATAATAAGTAAAAATAATAATAAAAATATGGAGGAGTTATGGATATGGAAAGATATTGGAATCATATGATATGATCCCTCCTTGAATTATTTTGGGTGAAAGAGGAAAAGGTATGCAAGTAAATAATATAATAAAAGTAACCAATGAGTAGAAATCAATTTTTTGTTTTCACGAGGGTGAGGGTGAAAATGTGGGAGTGATTTGTATAAAGGAAAAATATGAGGTTAGAGTATGTACATATTGGCAAAAAATATATAATTATGGTGTAAGAGGATGAAAGAAGGTGTACATAGGTTTAATAAAACACACACCTAAGTAGAAATATTTAAATAAAATACCAAAATAATTATAAAAAAATCCTATATTTAGGCCATATATACAATGAAATATTTACACACAAAGAGGCCATAATATACTTTTATTTTTTATTTTTTTTATTTTTTTTGGCTCACCTAGCCCAGTGACTAGCTAGCTGAGGGTTTTTAAGAAGATATGGGAAAAGTCCCGTGACTCACGCACGCCTATGTACAGTGAAATGGTAGGGATAGCCACAGTGTTTGGGTGATTTTGGTGGGGTGAGGTAACTCACTGTGGCAATTACAAAGAGCCGAAAAAACGGCTATCATTAGCCCTCCCCCTGGATGATGGTATATTCATGTACCATTATAGAGCATCTTTTCCAAAGAGAGTGCTTCAGAGTCCTTGACGAGATCTTCATTGTTTGGCCCCTCAGAATTTTGACTGGAGTTACACTCATGCTTCATGTAACAATACTTACATGAGACAGCGGCCTTTGGACAGATCTTTGGTAGATCCTTTGGTAGAAGGCGACTGAAATAGGGCTTCAAGCGATACCCGTTTACCTTCCTGGAGAGCTCTTTACCATTCAAGTCCATAAGCTGATAGTAGCTAGAATTGAAAGCCTTCTTGACTATGTATGGCCCTTGCCATCTAGTTTCAAACTTGGCATCAAAACGATTGTCAAGTCGATTGTCATACCTTAGCACAAGCTCTCCTTCCTTGATGCCTTTGTCCTTCAGTTTCTCGTATGCTGCTTCTCTTTTCCACTCAAGCTCCACTAACGTAAGAAGTCGATCCATCCATACCTCTTGATCATCTTGTGCTGGTTTGCCATGAAGTCGCATTGTTGGAATGTTTAGCTCAATTGGCTGTAAAGCCTCTTGACCATAGACCAAGTGAAATGGTGTGAACTCCGTGGCTTCCCTATATGTGGTTCGATATGCCCACAAGGCACCATCCAAGAAGTCATCCCATAATTTTGTCTTGTTTTGCACCATCTTTCTAATGATTCCTGCAATGACACCATTAGCCTTCTCCACCAAACCATTTGACTGTGGGTAGTATGGTGTGCTATGACGATGTAGAATGTGAAGCTCTTCACAAACTTCTGTGAGCAATCCTTTTCTAAACCCTGGACCATTATCAGAAACAATCTCCAAAGGTGTGCCAAATCTACAACAAATGTGAGTGTAGACGAATTTGCTCACTGTCTTCTCATTTACCTTTGCCACACTTTGTGCTTCCACCCACCTAGTCATATAGTCTACAGCCACTAGAATGTAGAGTTTACCATTTTTTGTCCTAGGCAGAGGACCCATAGCATCAATGCCCCACTTTTCGAAGGGTCCATTTGAAAGCACTATTTGCCTCGGGCCATGCACCAACCTTCTATTTCCATTTATCTGACAAGTGTGACAGCTTTTACACCAATGTTGAACATCCACATGCAAACTTGGCCAAACATACCCCGAAAGCAAAATCTTCTTCACAGTTAATTCTTGGGCAAAATGACCACCACATGCCTCTTCATGCAAGCCTTTTAGAATGGCTGGAATTTCCTTGATAGTTGGTACTCGTCTGCACACTTGATCCTTCCCTTTTTGATAGAGGGAGCCTTCTAGGAAGAGATATACGCTTGCCTTCTTCATGAGTCTCCTCTTCTGAGCTTTTGTGAAGTCTGGTGGAAACTCACCCTCCAAAATGTAGCCAATGATGGGAGCCAATGACTCCAATCCCTGGTACCTCGGTTGCTTCACAGCAGCCGCCACCATGATGACCTGCACTTCTTTCTTTACACATGCAACGGCTTGTTGTGCAAGTAAATCAGCATCTTCATTCTGTTTCCTAGGAATATGATATAGTTGCACTTCTTCAAATTGATTAAACAATCTACAAATGGCATGAACTTTTGTCCGTAAGCTCTCATTCTTGCATGCCCAAATGCCTAAAATCTGTTTAACAATGAGAAGTGCATCTCCCTTTACCATGAGGCGTTGTATCCCTTGGCCAATGCACATCTTCAAACCATGAAGTAGAGTGTCATATTCTGCTTCATTGTTGCTAGCTGAACTTGGTAGATTGAACTTCTCTTTCATGACCACCTCTCCACTTGCGTTGAGCAACACTAGCCCTCCCCCTGCTTTTCCTGTGGCTCGACGAAAAGCTCCATCAAAGAACAAAGTAAAAGCATTAGGAATACTTTTTGGTGGTGGCAATGGTAGGGTCTTTACTTCAGGCACCTTAATCTCCTTTTCGTGCACCCTATAAGTGAGAATCCCTGCCAATTGTGCACGCACACTATCTTCTACCTTGAAAGAGTATTGAAACTCTTGCAACTCCATAATCCACTTTGAGATCCTAGTACTAAGATTCATTTGAGATGACACCCAAGGGAACAAATTTTCTGCAGTGAGAATTACAAAAGGTTTTGGTAGCAGGTAGGATCTAAACTTTCTCACCGCAAACATGAGAGAAAGCATCATGAGTTCTGCTTCTGTGTAGTCTCTCTCCAAAGCATTCATGACCCTACTAGCAAAGTAGATGGGTCGCATCCTTGTACTGTGGGGATCTTGTTGTAGCAACACAGCACCAATTGTTTCTTTCCCAGCACTAGAGCCAACAAAGAATGTGTACTCCCAACAAGGAGGCATGAGTGTTGGTAGCTCTGACAAAATGACTTTAATGTTACAAAAGTACTCTTCAAGCTCATCAGACCATGCAAATTCTACTTGTTGTGTCAACTTTTGCAAAGGGTGAAGTAACTCCGAGGCTAAGTGAATGAAGCGTGACATATACTTCACCTTTTGAATGAATGAGATGACCTCCTTAAGACTCTTGGGTGATGGTAGCTCAATAAGAGCCTTTGCCTTCGAAGGATCCACTTCAATGCCTTTGTAAGAAACTTTATGACCAAGCAAGATTACTTCATCCTCACCTATATGGCACTTGTCGGGGTTGAGTTGACCTCCCATGTCGTAGAGCTTCTTTAAACCTTCTTCTACCCTTTGTAGATGCAATGATTTTGAGCTATAAATACAGAAATCATCAATGAACACCCTAATTGACTTTCCAAAGAATGCTTGAAACACCATATTCATGAAACGTTGGAATGTTGCAGGAGCATTTGTCAGACCAAATGGCATGACTCTAAAAGCATAACAACCCCAAGGAGTGATAAAGGTTGTTTTCAATTGATCCTCCAGTGCAATCCCTATTTGAAAGTAACCTGAGTAACCATCGCACACAGTGTACTTCTCATGACCAGCTACCTCATTTAGTATCTCATCCTGGAATGGGAGGGGAAAGTGATCTCTCTTTGTTGCCTCATTGAGGGGACGGTAATCCACACACACCCTCCACTTGCCGTTCTTCTTAGGAGTGACAACAACAGGAGAGACCCACTCTGAATTCTCCACTGGATAAATGAACCCTGCTGCTAGAAGCTTTCTTACCTCCTTGAGTAAAGCCTGCTCCTTGATGACTCCTAGCCTTCGTAGCTTCTGAGCCTTAGGTGTGGCCTCTGGCTTCAACTCAATTTTGTGTTGAACAGCATCTACTCCACGCACATCGGTGTAGTCTTTAGCAAAAAGCCTAGGAAACTTCCTTAGCACACATTTGAACTCCTCTCTTTCATTCTTTGTAAGTGTTGTTGATAGCATACCTTCCAGCATCCCTTCATCTTGATCACCTTCGTTCTCTTGAGGACCTACCTCCTCCAAGCCTTGACAAGAGGTCTCTTGGTTGCTTGGCTTAAACCTTACCCCCATGACTTCGATGGAAGACTCCTCTTCAGTAATGCTGCCGCTACTTTCTTCTTCTGAAGTGCTATCGGTCCAACCTTCTTCCGTCTCACTTTGAGATGATTCTTCCTGGAGCTCCTCTTGGCGTTGCTCCTTCATGTCAAAGACAACCTTCTTGTGATTGTCATTCCTGCAAATTAGCTTTCCACTCTCCCAATCCTGCAAAGCTCGCATTTTCATTAGCCATGGTCTTCCTAGGATAAATGGGTAACCATTTCCCTTGGTAGACATGACATAGAAATCCACTGCCTTCTTAATGCCAAAGGCCTCCACAAAAACATTTTTACAAATGCCTACGCACCTAGCCTTGCTATTGTTTGCCATCTTGACCCTAATTTCAGGTGTCTCATGGATGTGCATGCCTAGTTTTTGCATGAGTCCCTCTGTCATGATGCAAATTTGTGCACCCCCATCCACTAGACCTTTCCTAACCAATCTCCCTTTGATGTAACAGTCTAGCACCGGTGTAATGTCCTCATTCATTTCAGCTTGTGCAATTTTTACAAGAGGCACACTCTCTTTTACCTTTCTCCTAGTGCTAACTGCCCTTGTTAAATCCCTCCTAACTTGTGGACATAATGCAAGAAATTGAGGCCATGAAATATCAGGACCCTTACCTCTCATGTCTTCCAACAAGTTGTACGGAGCCATACCATGTCCAAGAGGGAAGTCTTGGAGGTTGATACGACGTCGAGTCCTCTTGGTTTCCTTGGTTCCCTTTGCCTTCTTGCCTTGTCCATGGTCACTCTGTGATGTGACTCCTTCTTTCTCTTTACCTTTTCCTCGGCCACGCTTAATTCCATTGGCTTCCATGTCAACCTCATTTGAATTTGTCACCTCTACCACATGCACATTTGGATCTGGCAAAGGTGGAACTCCTTCTACCCCTTGTGGAGGTGGTCTTGGTCCATTTGGCCTTTGTAGAAGCCTTGGTTGTTGACCAGTTCCTTCACCTGCATTCATCACTGGGTAATTCAAGTTAGGCCTCCCTGGCTCCCCACGGGGCCAAGGACAATTATACATCCCATGTCCAGACTCTCCGCAATTCCAACATTGCAAGACTCTCCTAGGTCGTGGATCTCGCTCTTCAGACTTCTTTGCTTGTCCCTTTGGACCTACATCTTGTGCAAGGTGAATTGACAGGCTGCTTAAAGATTCGTTTAACTTCTCAATTACTTCCGCCGTTACCTCAGGAAGCTCCCTCGATGTTGATGCTTGTGACTTACCTTTGGGTCTAAGACCTTCTATTGGAACCTCTCCCCTTAAGCACTTGAGTTTCCTATACTTCTCAGCAGCCCTAGTTTCAGCTGCATCAAAAGTAGCAGGTGCACCCGCCTCAACTTTTACCTTAAGGTCAGGAAAGAGTCCGGCTATGAACCTCTCCTTCTTTAAAAATTCTGCACCATCACCAGGGTTAGTAACATTTCGTATCCATAGAGCCCAAAGACGTAGAAACTCTTGCTTGTACAAGTAGTAGTCATCTAAGTCTTTTTGCTTATGAGAAACAATGTCTTGCCATAGTTTTTGAGTGTTTTGGGGATCAAAGAAGTATCTCTTAAAACGATTCAAAACTTCTGTGTAATTCCCCTTAACTTCCTCAGGCAAAGAGTCAAACCAAGTACTAGCATCTTTCCTAAGGACCACCTCAAACATTTCTACACGTTCTTGATCAGTTACTATCCTCTTGATACGGCAAGACATCTTGAAATTCGCTAGAAATAATTCTGCATCCTCTCCAGGCTCTCCAAAGAAAAGAGGATATCCAGACATTTGGCGTTGGCTCTCCATTGAATTAATTTCAAAGTGACGCGTTTTTGTTTTTTCTTTCTTTAAAAGATTTACACAATAATATTTTCTAAATTGCAATCTATTCTACAACAAAATAAAAATATTCACATCAAATGACCTATGATAATCAATAAGAGGTAGAATGACAGGGTTTGGTGATGCGAGAATTTCTCCTACTCTTTGGGCACCAAACATGAATACCATACGTTGTTGAAAATGGATTTTTCTACTAATTGCAATGTTTATTCTAATGTGTGGAGTGAAATGGAAGGGGAAAACCTCTATTCCTGGGCCATTATCCATGGTCTATGCATGACCTAATACTCAAAACAAAACAAAAATATAGACGTCCAAACTAAGGTCGTACCTAATCAGAGGCAAAATAAAAGGGTTTACTGAAGCGTTTATCTCGGCCAACCTAAGAGGACCTAAAATCCTACGAATTACTCGCTGAAATTGCAACTTAGTACTAACAATTATGTGTACCTTTTGCCTTGCAATGGGAATGAAGGGATCATACAAATTCTCGTGATTCATGCAAGCTACTTGATTATGCTAAAGGTTGAGCCTGCACAAAACATACACAAGTCTTTCCTCCGTGGGGGCACCAATTTGGGGCGGTCCGGGGCGGGCAACAAGAGAGGCGACCTCTAAACACCCCTCAAGGCTCCCGTGCTGCTCAATTGGGGCTGGGGCAACCACAAGCACAACACAACAACAAACCCACAGCCAAACCAAAACAAGATAGGGGCACCACCTAGTTATGGTATGCGAACTAGGACGCAAGAGAGATTTTGGCACAACCAAGAAGATGCACCACACAACACACACAAACAACCTCACACCAAGACACACATGAAATGGACCAGAGAGAGCTAGAGCAAAGGGAAGAGAGAGAGGGAAGGATCTTGCGTAATACCTTGTTTGTGACTTGCAAATGGAGATGGTTCGTTATGATGCTATCGTAGAACTTGTACAAAACTCACTCAATGCTTAGTGATTGCTAATCATTGCCAAAACACACACACACTGTCTTAGGGTGTGGGAGACCTCTCACCACAATACCCTCTTACAATGGACACAAAAATGGCAATAGAAAACACACTAAAACACTTTCTAAAATCAAGATCAACCGATAAAACTCAAAATACACAAGTCACCTTGAATTTACCAAACCGTATTGCACAAATGGAAGGACGAAGATTTAAACGTCGAATCACGCCTTTGATGCACCAAACCTCAATTTATTGATGATGAAGGAGCATGTAAAATAGTGGTTTTGAGATTTGTGGAACTCACGCTCTCTCACTTGCAATGTGTAGCTTGAAGGCTTCTCTCACACCAAGAGTGAAGCTCACAAGTGGTTGCTACACCTAAGTCTCTCCTCACGCATAGAGTGTTGGGGTGCTATGTGAGATGTTGGAGCTTTTTTTGCAAGAAGGAGAGGGGCCTATTTATAGGTTGGAGACCCCTCATTAGGATTATCCTAATTTACAAGCTAACAAATCAAGATTATGATTTTTTTGAATATCAAAACATTGTGGGCCTTCTTTGTCTGCTTGAGTCATGGGTGTGGGCTCAAAAGAGAGCATTATTGATGGTAGATAAGGTGAAAGTAAGTAAGGAGAGGGAGAGAGAGAGAGAGAGAGAGAGAGAGAGAGAGAGAGAGAGAGAGAGAGAGAGAGTTACTATACACATGTCTTGAGGTGAGGTGTCTTTTATGGTTAGGTCAATGGCTATTTTGTGTTAGTATGTTAGTGGTTAGTGTTCACTAGAAAGTTAATGTTACATTTACAATGGGTAGAGTGATTTGATTTGATGAAGGAAGAGGGGCGAATTAAAAGAGAATCATTGAGATGGTGAAGCTTTGAAGAAGCTTGAACTCACCCTTGTGTAGATTGTGGAAAAAATGACCGCTGGTCTTCTTCTTCTTCTTCGCTTCTTTACGCCGCCGCCACGGTTGATCATCGTGATGAAAGTGGTAATTCTGTTGATGAGATCTTTTGATTTGCAGAGGTTAAGCATGGTACACATGCTGAATTTATGTATATATATAAGGAGTAAGATGGAATTGTACTTTGGAGATAATAGAGAGAGGCATAGAGATGGTGTATGTACATGGAGAGCTCATATGAGAGCTATGGGAGTAAGTGGGGAGGTTAATGGTGAAGAAGGTGAGAGAAACCATTGAAGGTGCAGGTTTGAGTGAGGGATTGAGAGAAATGTGTGTGTGTGTGTGTGTGTGTGTGTGTAGAAGTGTGGAAAGAGGTGAGAAAAGACTAGGGGCTACTTGTGAAAAAAGTGGGCAGACTGGGGTCCACTCAAAAAATCATAGCTCACCGCTGGTAGCTCCAAAAATCATGGAAAAATTTGAGGTGATTATTCAGAGCGTGGGCTACATTTTCTCTTTTGACCACTGCTCCGAATTCGGAGTGGAGATAGGTGCCAAAGTTCTCACCAAAAAGCCTGTTTTTATGCTTGCAAAAGTCTTTTAGTGGACCCCTCCTTTGTTGAATTTGTACAATGCATCCAAGAGTGAGCCCCTCCTTTGTCATATCATAATACAAAGCATCCAAGTTGCCCTTGACACATGCATGGAGGAGGATTATTGGTGAATAAAGAAATATATACATGGTGGGACTAGTGTATGGACTATTCATGGACTTTAGCTCAATGAGCACATGGTGTTAGAATAATGAGTAAAAATAATAATAAAAATATGGAGGAGTTATGGATATGGAAAGATATTGGAATCATATGATATGATCCCTCCTTGAATTATTTTGGGTGAAAGAGGAAAAGGTATGCAAGTAAATAATATAATAAAAGTAACCAATGAGTAGAAATCAATTTTTTGTTTTCACGAGGGTGAGGGTGAAAATGTGGGAGTGATTTGTATAAAGGAAAAATATGAGGTTAGAGTATGTACATATTGGCAAAAAAAATATAATTATGGTGTAAGAGGATGAAAGAAGGTGTACATAGGTTTAATAAAACACACACCTAAGTAGAAATATTTAAATAAAATACCAAAATAATTATAAAAAACTCCTATATTTAGGCCATATATACAATGAAATATTTACACACAAAGAGGCCATAATATACTTTTATTTTTTATTTTTTTTTATTTTTTTTGGCTCACCTAGCCCAGTGACTAGCTAGCTGAGGGTTTTTAAGAAGATATGGGAAAAGTCCCGTGACTCACGCACGCCTATGTACAGTGAAATGGTAGGGATAGCCACAGTGTTTGGGTGATTTTGGTGGGGTGAGGTAACTCACTGTGGCAATTACAAAGAGCCGAAAAAACGGCTATCAATATAAATACTTTTTTTTTCTTTTTTTTTCTCGGTTGGTTGCCTGCTCTGCAGGGAACGCGAGGACGAGAATTGGGAGAGAGAGAGCTCAAGCACTGTGCGGGGGAAGGGAGGGTGTGTGTGGTATGTGGTGTGTGGTGTGTGTGTGTTTGTGTGTGATAGAGAGAGAGAGAGAGAGAGAGAGAGAGCCAAATTGGTGGCGCCCCGCTAGTGGTTAAGCCTAGGGGTGGTGAATGTTAAAGAAACATTTTTTTCTCTTGGTAATATGCTCTCCCCTTCTCGGGGTTTGGTTCTCAAGGTCGCGGTTTCAAAAACCATCCATCACTAGATGTGTAATGGACGGACATCATGGTCACCTCCTAACCATAGAGTCAATATGGGCTCACCCCCAAGATTGAGGGCCTACAACTAGTGGGCTAGCCTCTATCGCAAGAGCCGGTGCCGCATACCAATGAGCCTACACCACTATGGGTATGCGGGTAGAGTCGCCATTGGTGCAGAATCCTAGATATGTAATGGGCGAACATCAGGCTCACCTACCAACCATGAGACAATATGGTCTCACCCCAAGCGTGAAAACTTGTAGCCAGTGGGCTAGCCTCTACCGCAAGAGCGGGTGTCCCATACCATCGATCCCACACCAGTACGCATGTACGGACAGAGTTGTCATTGGTGTGGAGTCCTAGATACGTAATGGGCAGACATCAGGCTCACCTCCCAACCATAGAGCTAATATGGCCTCATCCTCGAGCCTGAGAGCCTACAAGGAGTGGGCTAGCCTCTACCATAGGAGTCGATGTCCCATATCAAATGAGCCCATGCTAATACGCGTGTGCGGATAGAGTCGCCATCGGTGTAGAGTCCTAGATACGTAATGGGTAGTCCATTGCATCCTACAAGTTAACACCTATTCCGACCCTTTTTGGACAAAATATTTGATTAAATTTCACACTCAAAACTTCTATGTTATGCTAGGGCTATTCACATCAAATCTTCTCGATAAAATTTTAATCCTAGTTGAAGTTTAGATTAAAATCATTGAGTTATAGTCCTTAGTTCCTATTTCCTTTTAAATTCTACTTAAACAAAACATTAAAAAACAATGATTCTCTTGCTAGTGTAAGGTTTTGTCTCGATATAAGTTTCAAGCTAACCCTCGCTTTCATCGTATCCATATTTTTCTTCTCCTTGTGTAGTTTACCATCCATGGGACTTCTCCATAGAAGCGGTGGGAGTTTTATGTTCAATCAACGAAAGTAGGAAAACTTGAAATAAAAAATTCATATGCTATCTACAATGACCATGAAATTTAAATACAAAACTTTAGAGCGCACCAACTTGCGATCTTAAGACCAATAATCATAAAACTTCCTTTGATTGATTATGCAAGAGTAGCACCCTTCGATGAGTGGCAGTGTAAGAGTAAAATACAAAGTTCTTAAGAGTGAACATGCTAGTGTAGTGGAAAATTCTCATGCAATCCAGTATAAATGATTAAGAAGTTTTGCTTTAAGATGTGATTTAGACATACCTTTGCATTTTTGGAGAGGATTAATCACATAGCTAGGGTAAAGGGGCCAATAAAAAACCACCCCCCTTTAGGAGGACTACCGGGGCCAGTTTTTTTGTGCACTTTCGGACCCATTGTGAGACACAAATGGGTGAGAGTTGGGGTGGACAATGTAGCCAACTTGAAATCGTGGCCATTAGATCTTGGGTTCAAGCCTTGTTGGCACAATGGCTCTAAATGCCCCCCCATTCTGGTTTCCTATTTACACCTATTTTTTTTACACATAAAAAATGTCGTGCAGACATTCTTCGCCTGTATAAATGCAACTTGATTCCAGATTTTTGATGCTGGTAGAGACGATCTCGATCTTCATTTTGAGCATCTAAGCACTCGATTCTGTTTAGCGGGCTTTCCAGAGTGTGTGTTTCCTCTTAGGTGGCCTTAAGTTGGCCCCTTTACCCTAGGAGATGCTTAGAGATTTGGCACTTTCCAATTGACAAGAGAGAGGATAACCTTACTTGGAATGGGAATCCTCTTTCAAAAAAAAAGCCTTTCACTATAATAAATTTACCCTTCAAAAATCAACTTTCTCTTGATAGAATTAGATATTAAGTTTCTTATATCACTAAAAATCTTATGCACATACTTTATAGAGAGGAAAAAACAGAGTCTATTTCTTCATTCAACTTGAATTTATAATCAAAGAAAAAACTGTGAGCCTTTTATGAGAGCAACATTGTTAGCTAACAAGAAAAAATGATCATTTGTTCTTATAAGTAAGAGGAAAGCTTGCTTATTAGAGCTTAAGCATGAATTGACTTAGAATGAAAAGTAACCCAATTTTTTATGTTGTGCAATAGCATGAAGATGACAAGAAAAAATTTCCTTCGTGTATGTATATTAGAGTCTTATTCTTGCTTTGGGGATTATTGAAGTAGATTAGTGACGTAGTCCGCCCTCTTGTTCTTCTCCTTCACTTGAAGTACCACAAATTGTGTTACTTGGAATGAGACAAGGGAAATTCAAGCTATGGAAGGCTTGAGGGTTAAGAGAGAGGAGAGGGAGAATGTAATGAGAAGAAGAAGATTAAGTTATGGCAAGCTTGGTTATGGTTTTGGCCATAGCTTGTCTTGGAGATGAAGTGTGTATACAAGGTGTGAGTAGGAGGTGTGTGATGCAAGAAGTTTGGCTATGGCTTCCCCAAGATTTCTCTACAACTTAGTGTCTAGTTTGCATCTTAAAAATCGAGGAGAGAAGTGTAAAATGAGAAGAGAACCCCTTTTTTATGCACATTTTCTATAAGTGTTTTCACTTATTTTGATTGCTTATCTTCCTTATGGATAAGTTCTTTTTACTTACCTTGATAACTTATCTTCCTTTTTAAAACTTTTCAACGAGTTACATATTCACCTTATCTTTATCTTTTCTTGCTATTTTTTCATGAGATGAAAAGATAATTTCTCATACATTGCTTATGTCCATGCTCCCACGATGTAAACCTACAGTGTCTTGTGAGTAAACTTTGATGATTGATTTAGCTCAAATTCACCTAAACTATCCGCGAATATTTTTTTGTAATTTTTTTCCTTGAGTTAGTGGCTTAGATCCATTGGTCAAGAGTAAGGGTTAGGAGGAGGGCCTCACATATTTGGTATTATTTGGTTTTTGAAATAAGATAATGCTTGTCTTGAGGCTCTCTTAGAAGAGATGTGTTATTACATTTAATAGTCGCTTAATAGAGAGGTCATACTTGACTGCTACAGACAAAAATCATCATCTGTAGTGCACGCACCATGTGCGTATAACCACTTATAATATATAATCCTTGTTGATGCATTGAGATGGAACAAATACAATCCAAGATACTAGCCTCAATTGCTATGGAGTAGAAGACCACAGCTATGGGTACCTCATACAGCAATGTGAACAGGAGAATCATAAAAAAAATCATTGGAAACAAATAAGATCTTACATCATTTTTAAAGAAGCGTGTGAGTCTAGTGGATGTGGATATCACATCAAATGTAATCCACCTTGACCATTACGTGGATAATGATATCAACACGATATCTTGTGTTATAGCAAAAGCGTTAATAATCACCGTGTGGAATGAATTTCACCTACGAGTTTTACCAAACATCGAGCAAGCTTTCCCAAGCAAAGTAAATGTCAAGTAGATTACAAGAAATGTTTCGGTAAAATAACTCTTAAATGCTTGAGGCATTGGGCTAATCTCAAATATTATAGGGAGTTAAAACTAGATTCTTGTCTCTATTCTTTCTTCAAGTGTGCTCTCTTTGCATGCCCAAAATACGGCTTGACTTCAAGGCATCCTCTCTCTCTCTCTCTCTCTCTCTCTCTCTCTCTCTGTCTCTGTCTCCCCCCCCCCCCCCCCCCTTGTGAGGCCTTGGCTTTGGCTATGTTTCTTGCCCAACTCTCAAGCATTGCTAGAATTGGAATGTTAGAAGTATCATTTTAGTAGTTGCAAAGGGTTGCGCAAGAAAAAGCTCTATGCTACCTCCACCGGATGAAAAGGACGGTGGCATACGGCCTTCGCAAGGATTTGACATGGGTGAGAGAATTCAATAGGAGATTGCGAGTAGTGAAAAGTCGGTCAAGTTTGAAGGCTTGTGAGAGAGGAGGGTTGGTTGATATGAATTCCCCATGGATAAGGGAGAGGGGCTTGCCCCTATGCCTGTGCAAGGCCTGCACATTTGCTTTGCCATCTTTCCTGTCTGTAGATTCATTTTTTTCTAAACTTAGAAGATCTAAGAGGATCTTTCAAATTAACATATTCAATAATATTACTAACTTAATGCCAACAATAGGTGGTCAAAATTTGGTTTTGGGTTTTATTAAGTTGAATCTTACAAGATGCTTTGAGGCTGGAGAGCAAAAGGGTTTGGGAAAACATAAAGGTCCTAGCCATGTGTCTCTTCAATTTTGTTTTAAGTGTTGACATATCTCTCTCTCTCTCTCTTTCTGTGTGTGTGTGAGTGTGTGTGTGTGTGTGTCTCTCTCTCTCTCTCTCTCGCACGGGTGTGTGTGTGTTTGTCTGTGTGCTAATAAGAAGAGGAAAATGGTATAACCTTTCTATCACCCAAGTGTGAAAGATTGGTTATTCCATTTCCCTCTTGAATAACAGGTCAGGTCTTGAGTTCAAATCTCCTTGTTGGATAGATCTTTAAGGTCTCTTGAGAGACGACGTTAAAATTCTCCACTCTCTCTCTCTCTTTGTATATATATATCTTGGGGTATAAAGCCCAATGTGGTCGCCCAGGTAAGTGGGCGGGCCGCCACGCATGTACACATATTCTTTTGTAAAAACCTAATAAGAACTCACTATGCTCTACACATTACAGTAGAGCAAGTTCACCATATCGTCGTGCTCTTCTTCTCGCACTCTCTCTCGCGTCGCACTTCCGCTCGTACTCCTTCAACTGGTATCAGAGCTCAGATCAAGGCTCGGGGCAGCACTTGCGGGTAGCCAGAGTCACCTGCTCAGATTGGAGTGAGATTCGAGAGGTGAAGACACGGCCCCAAATCCTATGGGCAAGTCCGAAGGGCTTGGTGTTCTCAGAATTTCATTCCGAGGTCATCTCGGCCACTGTTCGGCTTCGACAAAGGTCTGCGCAGGCCATTTTCGACTACGTGGTCTCGACGGGTGCAGATCCGACTCTGCAAATTTGGGGTTTTCGGCCTACGACTGCAGGTGCTGAGGATATCAACACTCCCAGAGTGTTGATTTGTGGCTGTCTACACATCGAAGGACGGCTCACAGTTCTTGGAGGCGTGTCACATACGACACGGGCGCATCTACACACAGACTGTAGGCGACATCCACTGGTTCATCAGGTAGCTTGTGTTTGCTGCTTGATATTCCAGATTTCATCCTGACATTGCAGGTACTTCCACATGGGATGTATTGTCAGAGATGATGTATGTCTGTTGAGGGTTTGCTGGCTGTGAGTCACGCAGCAAACAACCGCCGCAGCGGTTATATCATACAGTGGGAAATTTGTGGATGTATGACTTTGTGGGAAGTCTATGTACTGTCAGATTTACTGCAGCCTTTGTTGAGGGTCGAGTGAGGTTTTATTGAGCTGGGGGATTCTCGAATGTTGAGATCCTTTCGGTGATACAGGTCTTGGAGCGATCCCTCGAGCACCCTTAGATAGGCAGCTAGGATGTATTGACTGTGAGTTAGACAGTTGGGATTGCATCTTTGCTTTACTGCCATTGAGGCATTGTCACAATCTATGCTTATAGGACAGTGACAGGACAGTGAGAGACAGTACAAGTGCAGGACAGGTTTACCCGCAGCTTATAGTGTCAAAGAGACAGTGTTTTTGAGCTGTTTTTTGGTCTGTTTTTTAGTACACCAGAGCCATTTTACAAAGGAGACTCTGCCAAAATTTATGCAGAATCTGAAGCTTTTTTGGTTCATTTGACAGGTTGATATTGGTTCAGAGGTCAGTTTACAGGGGAAACTCTGCCGAATTTTTCCCAGGAAAGTAAACCACTATGAAGCGTAGCTATGGCTCGATCACAGGACACTGCTCTTTACAATATCAAGAAGCTGGATGGAACCAATTTCCCATTGTGGAAGAAGCAGATTTGGCACGTCTTGGTACAAAAGAAGCAGATAAAACCTATAAAGCTCGAGGGGATAAACCCAGAAGATATGGACGAAGATGAATGGAGCGAAATGGATGAATTGGCACTTTCTACCATTATGCTGACTTTGGCAGAAAGCGTTTACTTCAATGTAGCAGACGAGATTTCGGCTTATCAAGCATGGTTAAAGCTGAGTGATCTTTATGAGAAGCAGAGTGCAGCTTCACAGGTATACTGGCTTAAGAAGCTTGTTGACTTGAAGATGAAAGAAGGGACACCTATGTCCAATCATCTGAATGAATTCAACACAATCTACAGTCAGTTGTCAGCTCAAGGTGTCAAGTTTGATGAACCTGTTAGAGCTATGTTCCTGTTGATCACATTGCCGGAAAGTTGGGACACTTTTCGCACAGCTTTGAGTAATTCTGCACCTCCATACGGTTTGAACATAGCAGGTGTAGAAGGAAGTCTGCTTACTGAAGAAACCAATAGAAAGACAATGGACAAAGGCAAAGGAACAGCCTTAGTTGTCAGGGGAAGGACCAAAGAAAAGTACAAAGGTGGAAAGAGGAATCAGTCTCGTAGTAAGTCCCGCAGTGCTAAAGGCAAGAGTGACATAGAATGCTACAATTGTGGCAAGAAGGGTCACATGAAAAGAGACTGCAGAGAATGGAAAGCAGAAAAAGGCAAAGAGAAATCTGAAGACCATGGTGAGAAGAACAAGTCCTCAGTGAAGATTCAAGAAATAAATGTGACAAACACTGTTGCAGAGGATGACAGTCTAGTGTCAGGAGACATCTACTTCTTGAAGAATACAATGGACTCAGCTCTTCTTACAGCATCTGATGGAAATGCACTGAGTGACTGGATTATAGACTCAGGAGCATCACTTCATGTGTCTCCAAACAAGGAGTGGTTTACCTCTTATGTGACCACTAAAGATCATGTTCGGCTAGGCAATGGGCAAACATGTGAGATCTTAGGTGTTGGAGATGTTCAATTGAAGTTTCAGAATGGCTCTTCTTTCACGCTGAAGAATGTGAGACATGTTCCCGCAATTACAAAGAGCTTGATCAGCACAGGTTTACTTGATGATGTTGGCTACGTCACCACTTTTGGACAGAACATGTGGAAGACATCCAAGGGTTCTATGACAGTAGCACATGGAGTAAAGTCTGGAGAACTTTACATGATTTATGTATCAAATGTCTCTAAAAATGTAATCAATGTAACCGAGCAGCCGAACGTTTCTTTGTGGCATAGCCGGTTAGGACATATGTCCAAGAAGGGAATGGAAATCTTGTCTCATTCTGGTTATTTTCCTGGATTTCATTTAATGATTTTGAATTCTGTGAACATTGTCTGTATGGTAAGAAAACACAGCAGCCACATAAGCATAGAAGCAGTAGAAGAGATACACAGTTGGCACTTGTTCATAGTGATTTGTGTGGACCTATGCCTAACCTATCTCTAGGGGGAGCTTCTTACTTTATGACATTTATAGATGATTACTCGAGGAAAGTATGGGTTTACTTTCTCAAGCACAAGGATGAAGCGTTTAGTGTTTTCAAAACGTTTGTGACACTTGTGGAGAATCAGAGTGGCAAGAAGCTTAAATGCTTACGCACTGACAATGGTGGAGAGTATGTTTCAAAGGCCTTTCAAGACTTTTGTGAGTCAAAAGGTATAAAACGTGAACTTACTGCTCCTTACAATCCTCCTCAAAATGGTGTTGCTGAGAGGATGAATAGGACCATACAAGAGAAGGTCAGAAGTATGTTGTCTAATGCACAACTGCCAAATGGGTTTTGGGCTGAAGCTGTATCAACAGCTGTTCATCTTGTAGATAGATCTCCTAGCAAGGTTTTGCAGAAGGATTCAGTGCAAGAGATGGTATGGTCAGGCAAAATGCCCTCATACAAGCATCTCAGAGTCTTTGGCTGTGAGGCATATACTCATGTTCCAAAGGAATTTAGGAACAAACTTGAGCCAAAGAGTAGAAAGTGCATCTTTCTAGGCTATGGTAATTCTGGTGAGATGGGGTACAGACTTTGGGATCCCGAATCCAGAAAGGTTGTCCGCAGTAATGATGCTCACTTTAATGAATCCAAATATCATTCTAAACCAGAGAGGGTTGAGGAGATTAGAAGAGTTGTCTTCCAAGAAGATGGACCTGCACGTGCAAGACAAAATGTCAGGGCTCAAGAGGAGCAAGGACAGGATAGATTGGAACCACAGGTTGTGGCTGAGCCTGAGCCACCTATTGTGCGTAGATCTGGACGTGTCACGCGACCTCCTCATAGGTTTGTTCCATCTATGAACTATGTCATGTTGACTGATTGCAATGAGCCTTCATGTTACAAGGAAGCAGTGCAAATGAAGGACTCCGGGAATTGGCAATTGGCCATGCAGTCAGAGATGACAGCTCTGCATAAAAACCAGACATGGAAGCTAGTTAAATTACCATGGGGCAAAAAGGCTCTACCTTGTAAATGGTTTTACAGGTATAAGATCACCGCTCATGATAGTCAGCCAAAGTACAAAGCAAGGCTTGTTGCCAAGGGCTTTAAGCAAGAACAAGGCATTGACTTTGATGAAGTCTTCTCTCCGGTGGTCAAGATGACTACATTGAGATGCTTTCTTGCATTGGTTGCCATATTAGATTTGGTGTTGCACCAAATGGATGTCAAGACAGCGTTCTTGCATGGTGATTTAGATGTGGAAATTTACATGCAGCAGCCAGAAGGGTTTGTTGAGAAAGGCAAGGAAGATTGGGTATGCCAGTTGTTAAAGAGTCTTTATGGCTTAAAACAATCACCGAGGGCATGGTACCATAAATTCCACAAGTTTATGCTTTCTCAAGGCTACAAACGTAGTGAGTTCCATCACTGTCTATATACAAAGAAGGCTAAGGATGGTAGTTGGCTGATCCTTATTTTGTATGTGGATGACATGTTGATTGCTGGCAAGCACTTGGAAGAGATTTCAGCTTTGAAGTCAAAGATGGCAAAATCGTTTGACATGAAAGACATGGGTGAGGCAAGTCATATACTTGGTATGCGCATTGAGAGAGACAGATCAAAGAAGTTGATTTGGTTATCTCAAACAGAGTATATTGACAAGGTTTTGCAACGTTTCAATATGGAGAAGGGAAAGGCATTGAGTGTTCCATTGCCACCATATGTGAAACTTAGCAAACAAGATTTTCCTGTGTCTGAGGAAGAAAAGGCTGAAATGGATAAGATTCCATATGCGTCTGCAGTGGGTAGTTTGATGTATGCAATGATTGCTACTCGCCCAGACATTGCATTTGTAGTGGGAGTAGTAAGTCGATACATGTCAAACCCAGGCAAGAAACATTGGGAGGCAGTGAAAGGAATATTGAGATACCTGAAAGCTACAAAGAGTATGCGTATATGCTATGGGAGTCAGGAGCTAAATGTAATGGGTTTTACAAACTCAGATTATGCAGGTGACTTAGACAACCGAAGGTCTACGTCAGGGTATGTCTTTACATTGGCTGGTGGAGCAGTATCATGGCGTTCTAGATTACAAGATTGTGTTACTCAGTCTACTACAGAGGGTGAATATGTTGCAGCATCAGAGGCATGCAAAGAATCAATTTGGCTTAATCGACTAGTAACAGATTTGGGAATCAAAGAAGAGATGCATGTGTTATATTGTGATAGTCAAAGTGCTATACAATTGGCTCGCAATCCAGTTTATCACTCAAAGACAAAGCATGTGGATGTGAAGTATCATTTCATCAGGGAAATGCTCGAGGATAAGCAACTTCAGCTTGTCAAATTTCACACCACAGAAAATCCTGCTGATCTACTTACAAAAGGACTTCCCTCAGAGAGCTTTGCGCATTTTCGCAAGCAGTTAGGTGTAGGGTAGTACATCACTTCTCTACATCTCTTGTATATTAGCTTGTATAGTAGCTTCTCTCACACTTAAAGTACCACATTGGACTTTAAGTGGGAGGTTGTTGGGGTATAAAGCCCAATGTGGTTGCCCAGGTAAGTGGGCGGGCTGCCAGGTATCTACACATGTTCTTTTGTAAAAACCTAATAAGAACTCACTATGCTCTACACATTACAGTAGAGCAAGTTCACCATATCGTCGTGCTCTTCTTCTCGCACTCTCTCTCGCATCGCACTTCCGCTTGTACTCCTTCAATATATACACACACACACACACACACACACACACACACACACAACATATCTATGTTTTAGGTAAGCATATCGTTAATCAATGGACAAATAAATTCACAACACATGATGCAAGTGTTGGATCCAAGGCAAATAGGAATGGGACAGAGTGTGCAAGGATGATACTACCTTGTTCTCTCCGGTGGACACCACGCATAGCAGGGCATGCTTGCAACACAACTCAATGAGCACATCATTAAGGCTAACCAGTTGCTCAAGGGCTCATTGTTAAGCTTGTTGAAGTCCATGGAAGAAGCATGCACAGAGAGTTGTGATAGGGAGGAACTCTCTCTCTCTCTCTCTCTCTCTCTCTCTCTCTCTCTCTCTCTCTCTCTCTCTCTCTCTCTCTCTCTCTCTCTCTCTTCCTCCTTTGGAGGTCAGTATGGCCTGAGGTTCAAACTTTAACTGGCAATCAAAGACGGTAGCCGGGAGGGGGATAATTGGCATGCAAAATATGGGAGGTGGCAGGTCGATGAGAGAAATGCAACGGCTCATGGCTCACACAGATAGGAATCAAGAGTAATCAAGGCACCCTCTCATTTCTATGTGCAGACCTTATGAAATTCCTATTTCCCATAGTGAGCAATAGTAGAAACCCCTCCAACTCAGTACTATGCGGCACCGCGTACTGATTTGAGGGATTTCAAATTTCTAAGGCAAGAGTAATAGTGTAAACTTCTCCAAGTTAGCACTTGCCACCGTGTACTGATTTGGGGGGTTTTCACCTTCTCAAAAGTCTATGCTTGAGTTGCAACTTGGTTGGCTTCAACACGTGCGCACGAACACACACACACACACACAGCGAGAGAGAAAGAGAGAGAGAGAGAGAGAGAGAGAGAGAGAGAGAGAGAGAGAGAGAGAGAGAGAGAGAGAGAGAGAGAGAGAGAGAGAGAGAGAGAGAGAGAGAGAGAGAGAGAGAGACTAATTTTGTAGGCTATGATGGTGGGTATGTTTTCTCAATTATGTGCCACGACTAATTTGATAGGTTATGATGGTGGGTATGTTTTCTCAATTATGTGCCACGGCTTGCACACTTGTTGCCCACCATCAATCTTGCTCAAGGACACAAGCATTGCCAAAGAATCCCATCCATCGATAAACATACATGCAAGATAGGTAGCCAACAAGTCTGCCTCATGTTGCCATGGAGCCTCAAAAAATTAATCAACCCCTTTGTTGCCCACCTCTGGATCCCTACATTATACACGATGGGTGGTTGTGGAAGGAAAGGTTGCATGCAACCAAGTATTTAGAGATGCAAGGAGCTTCCTATCTGTCACGAGGAAGGTGGGCGTGGAGAGTGCTCACATAAGAAAGTACACAAATGAGCATTCCTTACCTTCGTATGTGAGTGCTATAGTAGAAACATTTCTAAAATTGTTGGAGTCATATAACACACACAGTTAATATGGGATCTATACACAAAGATAGCTATGTGTATGATAAAAGGAGACAATTTGAAAGAGTTCTCAGGTCAATAGATATTTGGGATATATATACTTAACAAGAACGTTCCAATTTGCAGTTAGAGAGAGAGAGAGATGTAACACCTACTAATGGTCAAGCAAAGGTATCGGAGATGAGCAGTTAGTTGGTGAAGGAATGAAGATAAGATCCACATCTTAATTGTAGGTGAGCTAATATATTATATTATAAGAGCAGTGTTAGGAAGGGGCACCAGCTCCATTGACTCCGGCCTCGTTAAAACCGATCAAGAGTGCCACTCACTAATATCAAGACTCTATGCTTCAAGAGTGTAGTTACTTTTAATATATTGCATATTGATACCAATATATTGTAGATGGTGAAGTTCTACACGAAATCATTTTCAACATCTTGCAGTGCTACCAATGCAAACGATAGCTTAGATTCCATAGTTCCTACATCTAGCTGATAGCACTCCACCTTGTGCTAGATTCCTTGTAGGCGTCATTATCAACGCCCTTGAATGCCCTCCGCAAGCCATTCTTTTGTTGTTCTCCACCTTACATTTTTCCACTTGCAAGTACAAGTGTATAAAGTAAAGTGTGATGATGTTGGCCTACCTTGATGACCTTACTTGCAAGCTAAAGTTTTTTTGTAAACTCTATGCTCAATTGAAAGCAATGTTCATCTTACATAACATAAAGATCTTTCTATCATAACCATGTAGATCTATTATAGTGCTCCATCACTATCTTGTACAACAGACAACTTTTTGAAATTTGGTAATGTCTATGATCGCATTATATAAAAAATTTAAATGTAATTCCTTCCTTTTGGAAATCTCAAGCAAAACTTGCTATTTCCAACATGTATAAAAAGTCGATAATGCTATGCTAATTGATATCTTTAAAACATTGGATTTGCTCGGTTTTATATTCGATCGAATAATCTTGCTCGGGTTGTGGAACTCCTCCACCTTACTAGCATGCCATGCATGCAAATAAAAAAATAAAGTGATAAGCCCTTGGCTACAATGATGGCCTAATATTTTGAGCCGATACCATAACTTCCTTGCATGGTTCAAACTAAATTTGAGACATTCAAGCATAAGTTGACCTTGTCACACAAGAATGAAAATTTTCCAAATCTGTGCCATTGCGCTTGACCGATTTCAATGAGCAATACCTTAGCATAGGGTAAAAGCCTTGCTTCTTGTTATCGTCCAGAAAACACGGTGCTAAGAATTAATTAAGCTTTGTACATGTTTTCTTTCTTATAATTAATTTAGCTTTTAAATGCTTTCTTTCTTCTCCTTGTTGCATGAGAATCCAATTTTCTCTTGTTATGGTCTTTGGAATCAATTTATTATGCCCTGCCCATCAAGTTTCTTATAGGTGAGAATTGATTCAATTGATGTAATAGGTGTTCTAGATTGGGCAACGGCCATAGATCTCATGCCAGAAAGAGTGTGCAAATATGGAGCAAAGAGTGTGAACAAATGCGGAATAGGCTGGGCAGAAATGGAGAAAAGAGAGTGTGTGAAAATGGAATATAGAGTGAAACAATGGAGACAATAGTTTCCACATAACAGATGTTGAGAGTGACGTTTCCAAGTAGAAAGAGGGATATGCAAGCATTGGCCCTATTTAAAAGTGATGTAGGAAAAAAAAGAGGTAAAAAAGGAGAGTTTTGGGGTCAACTAGCATTTTCACTGTAAGGAAGAGACATCGTATCATTGGTTGAGAGCACTCTCTATCCCTAGGAAGTAAAGGCCAAAATTGACCTCAAGCTTCCTCTAATGTCAAGCTTATATCCTGTAAGTGCATTCAATGAGACCACATTTTGGAGAGACTCCGTCCCCATTTTGTGAGAAGAGCCTAATTCTCCTTGGCCCTATTTATGTAAAGCAAATCTTTACAACCAATGTAGTCGAGGATAAAATATTCTTGATAGGACTCATATTAACAGCTTCCTACTACTTGTATGCCCTCACCCTTTGCCCATCCGCGCAACTGCTACTCAAGGATAGATGCATACAATTGTGCCGATGTGCCTCCAATCATAATAGTACTATAGTTACCTTGCTCTTTAGGATCAGTGTGCCTGAGGATTCCCATCATTGGGTGTTGTCCAAGAAGCTACTTCATTGATCACTAAAAAGATTCTTCAATGTCCACCTCTGTAACTAGTTGTACTGGGAATCTCCGATTTTGTGCTAGAATAGTCCTGATCCTTTGATGGAACCTCCGTTGATGTTGTGCATCTCTCATCCTAATATCTCACCCTCAACGGAGGTTCCATCTCTCATCCTAATATCTCATGACTCTAACCAATGGTCCAAACTCCTTTCTACAACGATAGATGTGATCCTTAGGGGGGTCACTATGTATAAATTGTGTATATCATGTGCGTCCAAGGGCTGTTTCTAAAAATCCTTTTCCAAATTTTTGAGAAATAAAATACACCCTTTTCCTATTCAGACTCTAATTTGGTTTTTTGATTCCAGTTTATGGTACCCTTTTATATATTAAAAAAGTGAGATAAAGTACAATTTAATAAATTCTTTTGCTACACTCACGTGATAGTCACATGATTATTAAGTGACCCCCCCAAGATGTGATGTAAGCTTGTCTCTGGCTCTATATGACACAAACTAACATATCTTGGCCTTTGCTTGTACTCTCCTAAATCTGCCACATGAACACTATCTCTTGAGGCTTGCGGTCGGCTACAAATTTATGGAAGAAATGGAACCCTATTTTTGGTGCAGGATTCGAGACAAAATCCCTACGACTTTCAAGCTCAACAGATGTCGAGAATGCTTTTTCATCTTGAATTAACAATTTTTTGAAAAAAAAAATAAAACTTTAATGTGTGATCCTGTTTAGTATTTTTTTGAAATGGATGGTATCTATTTTACACCTGTCTTGGTGCTAATTTGAATTGTTTGTCTCTGGTTTTAATACTCTTTTCAATGCTTGGTGATTTACTCCCGAGTAGAGTAGTGAGAAATGATGTTTTGGTATTGTTTGAACCTCGGAATAAGGTAGATGGGATGTCTTGGGATCGTCTATTGTATGCTAGAAAACCTCCGAGCAATGCATCTCAAGATGTCTGTGGAGCATCTGGTTGTATGTTGAAAGGCCAATGTTTCAAGCCCGAGGTAGCCAATGTTTTCAGATTTGAGGGCTAGGAAATTTCAGCCGTCGTTGTCCTGGGTGGTAGATCTCAACCCTAGCCTTATCGAGGACCTGTTGCACTATGAGAGGTGCACCACCCTGTCTCTACATCTACCAAAAACAACCTAGAGCTCTTTGAACCTAACCCTATTGGACATGTCCCACAAACAATGCACTCCATGAGACACCGTTAGAGACAAGAATCTCGTCCAAAACTTGT
This sequence comes from Adiantum capillus-veneris, assembly GCF_014529385.1. Lineage (NCBI taxonomy): Eukaryota > Viridiplantae > Streptophyta > Polypodiopsida > Polypodiales > Pteridaceae > Adiantum > Adiantum capillus-veneris. Next base: position 31,893,457 of record NC_140944.1, on the reverse strand, counting down.
TGCACTTTGAGAAGTACTGTTACCCTTAACATAGAAACTGACTAACCCATTTTCTAAGCATCAAGTAGCTGACTACCACAAATATTAGCATGTATCTAGTACCTCGATACAAATCCTTCTTCTTAGCACAATCTTCTTGCTTGTGTAGAATATATTATGTACTAAAGAGAGTGGGGGATGCTCTCTTAGTGGTGTGGATGCATTGGTAGAACCGTTACCATACCATCCACCACCTCCAGAACAATGCCTACCTAGTCTCGAGGATGAGCCACCTGTCGGTGTCGAGGGCACACTAGTCCTTAGCGTAGGGGGCACACTTGACTGAGGTTTGGGGCCGGTGTAGGGACCACACTAGTCCTAGGTGTAGGGTTGGTTGTAGTAGGTCTAGAGGAACTTGTTTCCCAAAGGTTATGTGCCATCGCAATCTTCTCTGGTGTGAACTGTGTGAAAAGAGACCCATCTGCTCAGGTGACATGCCGACCGGAGTGACAGGAAACCTAAAACTAGGAGAGTATGGATCATCGTCATTGGCCATATGCTACAGATACACAAATAACACCCACAAAATATGTTAGTTTGCAGAAAAAAATCTTAGTCTAACAAATAAACAAATCGCCAAGACAAATGAATGAATCTACAGTGTATTGTAGACTAATAAAAAAAGTTTTACAAAAGAGTTACTTGCAAAAATTATTAGTTAATCTCTCATCTTCTATGAGATCTGATGCTCCAAAGATGTCTATCTCAATCTATACTTCTGCATCTTTGTCATCAAACCCTACTTCTTCATCACTCTCTACATTAGCTTCTGTAATTGACACTTCATCTCTAGGTTCAGGCATATGCTCACCACTAATCTCTAGCTCAAAATCCAAACTTATATCATTCGTTGGCCCTACACTTTGTTCATGAATCACCTCTTTGACCTCAACGTATAATCCTTCACACACTTCCTTGCTCCGTGGAGCATCTTGATTTAACATAGAGCGATAATGGTTTAGACATATCATTTTCATCATTTTATATCCTTAGTGGATCTAGTGTGAATACAGCTTGTTCATAATGCTACAGCACTACAAGAGATTGTGTGCTCTTGTGACGCTGTTAGCGACGGAAATACACTGGGTTTTTATAACCCCCGTCGTCGCTAAAACCGTCGCTACGAGAGCGTCGCTATATGCGACACTATATAGAGACGGTCATAGCGACACTCATAGCGACGGTCATAGCGACGGTTATAGCGACGTTTACACAGAAGTCTATAGCGACGCTTAAAGCGAGGCCCGAGAGAAATGTTTTTTGGTGACACGGCATTGAATGCCCTGCCACCCATCAACCATATTGTACTTGATTCACTTTTTAAAAAAAGTGCAAGGGTAGATAATAGACCCAAAATAGTCACCCACAAGACGCATTGTTTGCAAAATTGACAAGCGTAAAATTGACAATTGTACACATCATAGGCAAAATGAATTGATTGGCAAATGTAATAATGACAATTGTACAACATCATAGGCATAAAGAATTGATTGGCAAAATGAACTGCGGTGACAAATGTAATAATATACATGGTTCAAAAAGACGTATAAAATCCGTCTCATGATACATAAGCTATGAGAAACCCTAAACTAATGCTATCTAGCTACGGCTAAACTGACGTCGTCTAGTCAGACGTCTCATCGCGTCCAAGTGGCGTATCTGTCGGATTCTGCAAAAAAAGACAATAAGACAGCTTTCAGTAAGTATAAACATATAACGACATTTATAAAACAATACAAAAAATAAAAACGAGTAAACCCTAATACTAACCATGCCTCCGCGAGAACTGAGAATGTCCATCAGGGCGTTTAAGCCCTTCCTGCCTACGTACTCGCGCTCGTACGGTGTGGGATCACGTCTTGTCATCGACCACTGTCAAAACATACAAAGATTTGATTATGTTAGAATTAAAAAACTCATAAACCCTAAACTATCGAACATAAAGAGCAATGCGAAAACACTTACAAAATCGGCCTCAAATGATGCCCATCCACCGCTCCCCAAGTGGTGCGAGCTCTCTCCCTCTACTCGCGCTCTGGCTGCATCCTTTTGTTGCTTCCACTTGTCGGGATTCTCGCGCGCTGCTTTCTTCGCATTCTTCCAATCTTCTTTGGCCAGCCAATCTGGCCTGTTCCACCCATGCTTGATTGCTTTTTGCACTTCGGAACGCTTGTGTTTGCAGTATTCGCGCATTCGAATCTTCATCAGGTCTTCATTGAAGCACTGATCCTGTGTTGGAACGGGAAACTCATCATGAAGTATGCTGATGACTCTGGCTTTTAAATCACTTGGTACTTCACTCCATTTGTTTAGTATGTAGTGTCTAAACAACTGAGAGCAAAGACCATGCATGCGCGAGATCACCTTATTGCCGTCATCATCCATGATGATGCTGCCGCTGAAGTCGACGGAGTAAGGCAAGCCCTCTGGCCGGTGATGCATGAACCTGCGTGTCCCGGCAGGGGTCTCTAGCGGTGTGTCGATGGGGGTACGGACGTCAGGTATCTCCACCGGCGTTTGGGCCCCGAAGCGAGGAGTGTCCAGTGGGGTGGCTCCTGGCAGAGTAGGTAGAGGTGTGTAGCTGCTAGGAACAGTCAGCCGTGCAAAACCTGGCATAGATGGCGATGCTGTGGCTGGTGTGGGGGCGGGCAAAGAAGGGGAGGGTAAAGAGCCTCGTCGAACACGAGGCAGTGTGGAGGCATCGGTGGCGGAATCCCCACAACAACCGCCACCGCCACCACTAGAGCACCGGTGTCTAGACGAGTGTGAAGATCGTCTTGTCGACACCGAAGCTTCGGAGCGCGCCGAATGCTCCGAAAGAGAGGGAGATGCGGATGTAGTAGGAACGCGCGATGATGCGCCAGAGCGATGACGCTCCACGTACCACTGTCTCTGCTGCGGTGACAAAGAAGAAAGAAACTCCTCATCATCCATACCTGCATTAAACACACGAATATTTAAACTTAATATTGAATGAATAGAGTAGATAATGACGCAAAGACCATTAAATAAAATGACGTAATGACGCATATAAATACAATGACGCAATGAATTGAGTGATAGAAGAGGCAAGTCGAAAACTCAGAATTTTCAATCAAAAGATGTGAGCGCGAGTAGAAAAGAGCGTTATACACCATGGAAGGTACTTAGAGAGCCATAGCTTTTACAACACGGAGCAAAATTGTTCAAATACAATATTTGTGGCTTTAAGAGATCTCTCTCTCATCCTCGCATAACTCAGCATAACTTCCTATATCTATATAGAGCTCTCCGTTTAAACACATATCCTCTGTTTCATTTTGTAGCTCCTCTGCATGCACCCCATATAGAGTAGTAGCATCTTGATGCTCGTCTGGCACCACCACAACGGCTTCTGATTGAGCATCTTCTCTGATCTCCTCCATTGATGCTGTTGTGATTGGCACATGGTAGCCTTCATACGTCCTTGAACTACGAGGGGCTACCTCTATGACGTACCACCAGTTTGATGTAGACTTTGTAGGATGAAATATTACCTGCCAGAGCCACATAACCTACATGAGAGCTTTCAAGCACATAACTTGTAAAAGGGGGATGTTAACTATTTACATACTTACTTGTTCACAATGCTCAGGTAGTACGAAAGTGTCTCTTACGTCAGTCCATTTCTTAGTAGAATCCACCTCAAGAAAACCAGACTCTCCTCTACGCACAGTAGCGTTGCGACCCTCCATGATTATCTTGAGCCATAGCGTGTCCCGGGCTTTATCAAATCCGTCTAGCCACTCTCCAATGTACACTAGGGACTCTGATACCAACCAACCTTCTGCCATGCTACCCTCCGGACGTGCCTTTTGACGCACATATCCCTTAGGCGTTTTCATGAAACGTTCTAAGAAGAACATCCATCTGGAATGAGCTGTGACAGCTATTTCCACCTGATCAACTATGTGAACAAGAAGGTGCACCTGAATGGTTAGCATGGTAGTAGGAAAATGTTTCTCAAACATGCACACAAGCTCCGCAGCATTTAGTTTGGCGAATGGTATGGAGTCTACGTTGATCTCCTTTTGTGAGATCCATTGCACCAGCTTTGCAAGTTTGTAGATTGTGTTATGGATGTCGAGAGACAAACATCCCTCAATGGCAACCGGTAAAATAAAATGTAAAGTATGTGCAGCAATGATATTAAAGTCCACATTTTATGCAATGATATTAAAGTCCACTATGAACGTACCTGACACATTTTATGCCAATCGTGTGACTTCAAACCGGTAAGCTTTCCTTCTTTAGTAAAACACGTTCAGAGCGAGTGCATTACGCCAGTGGGGGTCCGCAAAGATCGAATGGTCTCTTTTACTTTGCGTTCTTGGGCTCCTGTGAAAATCCATGGTGCTTTAGGGAGTTTTATCGATCCATCAAACGCTGTTTGCGGCCAATATTGCTCCATACGATCCACATTTCTAAGGTCAACTCTGGCTCCCAAAGTATCTTTCTTGCCGGTCAGATGGTCCCATAGTAGATTACCCACATTCTTCAATATGTGCATTGGATCGAGCAAGTGATTGATCATGAGTCGGGGCCAGTATGGTAACTCGTACCATAGAGATAGTCTCTTCATCCCTGGAGGCAATCCGTCATCGCACATCTCCTTCTGCTCTAACCATGCTTGTGCAGACATCCTTGGTGGCTCTCTTCCCAAAAAGCCGTCGCGTAACACATGATTCTCTGGAAGATACGCTTGATGACCTTCGTAGATTTGCTTATTCAGTGAGGGCACCCCACGTGCATTCAGTCTAGGTCCACATGTGACACATGCTCTGTATCCGCTTGTTTGAAGCCCTGCATGTATACACATGATAATAGATCAACTATGGGAAAAAACAAGATTTACAGTGTCTGAGTGAGGAGTGTCAATAGATCACCTGAGCATTCTGTTAGCCCGGGATAGTCATGCATGGTCCACATTAGAATGCCTCTGATCAAAGCATTCCGTCGTCCTATGTGTTGGCTCATATCCACCACCTCTATGCCAATCCACAATTGTTGTAGCTCTTCCAATAGGGGATGAAGATACACATCCATATTCTCCACTTTATATCACCCTGGCACAATCAAGCTTAGCCATAGGTGCCCCTTCTTCGTAGTCAACCACGGGGGAATGTTGTAGTTGACGATGGATTTACGCCATCCATAGCCAGGCCTAAGCGTAAATTTTGAGCTTCCCTGGCAAAATCCGACCATGTTCCATCTATATGTTTCCAGGCTACGCAATTTGCAGGAATTCGTAGCACACCATCCGAAGATTTATTCTCCTCATGCCATGATGCTAGGGCGGACATGGACTTACATTTGAAGAAATGCTTGATGCGAGGAAGTAGAGGAAAATGTCGCAAAACCTTTTGTGGAATTTTTGTCCCGTGGAGATCTACTCGATATCTTTTGGAATCACATTTTGGACACTTCTCCATGTCTATGTATTTCCCTCTGAAAAGAATGCAGTCATTAGGACAAGCGTGGATAGAATTGTAATCCATCCCCAAGTTTCGCAAAATCTTTCTTGCTTCATCTCGGGAATCTGGCATCACATTGTCAGCTGGTAGTATGTGCTCTTTAAGCAATCTACACAACATAAAAATACGATACAGTCGTGTAAAAATCTATCAGATCATTATACATTTAGAGTTTTATTAAAGTAAAATATTCGTAATAGATCACCTGAAAAGCGATGTGACGCTAGTGTCACTCCATCCAAACTTTTCCTGCATGTTGAGAAGAACCAAGAGTGCTTTCAATCTAGACATACGTGCTCCATTATACAATGGCGTATCGGCTTCACTTTTCATATCATCATAGATAAGCCTTTCTGAATCCATGAACTATGTGTGTGTGTGTGTGTGTGTGTGTGTGGATGTGTGTGCCAATAAAAAGAGATAAATGGTATAACCTTTCTATCACCCATGCCAAGTATGATAGATTGGTTATGCCATTTCCCTCTTGAATAATAGGTCTTGAGTTCAACTCCTCGTCGGCTAGATCTTTAGGTCTTTTAATTTTAATTAGTTTCCTACGACGTTAAATTAGTTTCTCTCTCTTTCTCTCTCAATGTGTGCGTTTTTTTGTTTATGCATGTTTTCTCTCTCTTTTCCTCTCTCAATGTGTGCATTTTTTGTTTATGCATGTTCTCTCTCTCTCTTTTTCTCTCTCAATGTGTGCGTTTTTTGTTTATGCATGTTCTCTCTCTCTCTTTTCCTCTCTCAATGTGTGCGTTTTTTGTTTATGCATGCTCTCTCTGTCTTTTCCTCTCTCAATGTGTGTGTGCATTCTTTGTTTATGTATGTGTGTGTGCGTTTTTGTTTATGTTTGTACTCTTTCTCTCTCTCTCTCTTTCTCTCTCTCTCAAAAACACTATGTGTGTGTGTGTGTGTGTGTATGAGAGAGAGAGAGAGAGAGAGAGGGAGAGAGAAAGAGGGGAAGGGAACATGAGAGTGAGGAGAGGGAAGGAGCATACCTGGCTCTCCTTCCTCTCCTCTTGTGTGTGTGTATGTGTGTGTAGAGAAGAAAGAGAGAGAGACAGAGAGAGAGGGAGAGCGTTACCTGCTCCTTGCTTGAGGGCGCCGAAAAACTCAGATCTGAGATCTGAGTTTTTGGGCGCTCTCTGTTATTTTTTTTAGCCCAGCCGGCGTCGCTATGAGCGTCCCTATGAGCACACAACCTCCATTTGGTCAAAGCATTCTGTCGTCCTGTGTGTCGGCTCATATCCACCACCTCTATGCCAATCCACAATTGTTGTAGCTCTTCCAATAGTGGACGAAGATCCACATCCATATTCTCCACTTTAGATCGCCCTGGCACAATCAAGCTTAGCCATAGGTGCCCCTTATTCGTAGTCAACCACATGGGAATGTTGTAGTTGACGATGACAACAGGCCATACACTGTAAGATGTTGATCTTTGACCAAATCGATTTACGCCATCCATAGCCAGGCCTAAGCGCAAATTTGGAGATTCCCTGGAAACATCCGACCATGTTTCATCTATATGTTTCCAGGCTACGCAATCTGCAAGAATTAGTAGCACACTATCCGAAGATTTATTCTCCTCATGCCATGATGCTAGGGCGGCCATGGACTTACATTTGAAGAAATGCTTGATGCAAGGAAGCAGAGGAAAATGTCGCAAAACCTTTTGTGGAATTTTTGTCCCGTGGAGATCTACTCGATATCTTTCGGAATCACATTTCGGACACTTCTCCATGTCTATGTATTCCCCTTTGAAAAGAATGCAGTGATTAGGACAAGCGTGGATAGAATTGTAATCCATCCCCAAGTTTCGCAAAATCTTTCTTGCTTCATCTCGGGAATCTGGCATCACATTGTCAGCTGGTAGTATGTGCTCTTTAACCAATCTACACAACATAAAAATACGATACAGTCGTGTAAAAATCTATCAAATCATTATACATTTAGAGTTTTATAAAAGTAATCTAAGTGTAATAGATCACCTGAAAAGCGCTGTGACGCTAGTGTCACTCCATCGAAACTTTGCCTGCATGTTGAGAAGAACCAAGAGTGCTTTCAATCTAAACATATGTGCTCCATTATACAATGGCGTATCGGCTTCACTTTTCATATCATCATATATAAACCTTTCTGAATCCATGATCGTCTCGATCATTTCATCAATCTCGGGCTCAAACATTGCCTCGTTGGGAATGTGCTCTGCATGATCATCCCTCAAGCTGTCAGAGGCTACATCTTGTGGCCTCACATATGCAGCTTGACCAAAGCGCCTGCGAACACGTCTATTGGGTTGCAAGATTGCTGCTTGTTGGCCAGCGTCAGAATCCGACGAGTTATAATTGGCAACAACTCGATCTATAATAGATGGATCGAACTCGCCAAATTCGGGAACGTGCTGTAAAGAAACACGTCTTGTCTGTCGCATAGCATGCTTGCATTGATTACAAGGACATAAGACCCTCGTTGAGAGATAGGTGTTTCGGTTGGACGGTCCCACATCCTCGTCACTACTCATAATGAGGATAAAAATCTTATAACTTGGACAACAAATTTAATATTCTATTGGCATTCTTCGTCTAATCTCTCTCTCTCTCTCTCTCTCTCTCTCTCTCTCTCTCTCTCTACCTCACATTCTCTAGTCATGTCCAATCCCCGCACACCTCGGTCTAGAGGTGCACGGAGATCAGAACCACCAGGTTATAATCTCGTCTTTATTGGTCAATACCTATATTTGTGGGTACAAGAAATCTACAGACCCATGTCTGCATGATACTCCATGTAGTGGACAAAACCCCTTTGCCTCTTCTCTACCTGTAGCACTTCACAGCATCTTAACATCTTTTCAGAGTAGATCTTTTCACTGTTCCTCTAACTCTAAACCCTAAACCGTAAGTAATTCTTGCGTGGACTCGATATTACGTAAATAAGCGTAAATCTAAATAAACGTAAATCTAACTAAAAATAAACCTAAATCTAATTTAGCGTAAGTCTACATCTAACCTAATCTTTAACATCTTTTAGGATAGTTTCCTACGACGTTAAAACTCTCTTCTTCTTGTGTGTGTGTGTGTGTGTGTGGTTAAACCTAAATAAACCTAAGTCTAATCTAATATAACATAAATCTAAATCTAACGTAAATTATGTTATATTAAAAACAAAGAACTAAACTAACAGGGATTATAGGAACCTTAAAACTGATTTAACACATAATTTTTCACATAACTCGGCAAGAGTTGGCATTCTCATCACTAGAGATGTGAGAGTTAACTTCCGGCGGTGACGCTGCCTCATCTCCATCCACATCTGACGACAGCAATTGGCCCTTTGCACCGTTCTTGCTCTTGTTACCAACTTTGAAGTTGCTGTTGAATGACTAGAGGTTGTCTAGATGGTCATTGTCGGGGATGTAGTGACTCTTGCCGCCCTGAAGATCCACCTTCTTCCCTATCTTTTGAACACATTTCACCAGTACTTTTGCATCGACGGAGCCCACCATGAGTGAAGGCAGCAATACCCTATATTCCATTGAGGGCTTTCTTCACCCGCTTCATGCAAGCATCGCAGTCTATGGAGACGTAAATCTAATCTAATATAAGGTAAATCTAAATCTAGCGTAAATAAACGTAAATCTAACTAAAAATAAACCTAAATCTAATCTAATTTAACTTAAAGAAACCTAAATCTAATTTAACGTAAGTCTACATCTAACCTAATCTTTAATGTCTTTTAGGATATAAGTTTCCTACGACGTTATAACTCTCTTCTTCTCGTGTGTGTGCGCGTGTGTGGATGTGTGTGCCAATAAAAAGAGATAAATGGTATAACCTTTCTATCACCCATGCCAAGTATGATAGATTGGTTATGCCATTTCCCTCTTGAATAATAGGTCTTGAGTTCAACTCCTCGTCGGCTAGATCTTTAGGTCTTTTAATTTTAATTAGTTTCCTACGACGTTAAATTAGTTTCTCTCTCTTTATCTCTCAATGTGTGTGCGTTTTTTTGTTTATGCATGTTTTCTCTCTCTTTTCCTCTCTCAATGTGTGCGTTTTTTGTTTACGCATGTTCTCTCTCTCTTTTCCTCTCTCAATGTGTGCATTTTTTGTTTATGCATGCTCTCTCTCTCTTTTCCTCTCTCAATGTGTGTGTGCATTCTTTGTTTATGTATGTGTGTGTGCGTTTTTGTTTATGTTTGTACTCTTTCTCTCTCTCTCTCTCTCTCTCTCTCTCTCTCTCTCTCTCTCTCTCAAAAACACTATGTGTGTGTGCGTGTGTGTGGATGTGTGTTCCAATAAAAAGAGATAAATGGTATAACCTTTCTATCACCCATGCCAAGTATGATAGATTGGTTATGCCATTTCCTTCTTGAATAATAGGTCTTGAGTTCAACTCCTCGTCGGCTAGATCTTTAGGTCTTTTAATTTTAATTAGTTTCCTACGACGTTAAATTAGTTTCTCTCTCTTTCTCTCTCAATGTGTGTGCATTTTTTTGTTTATGCATGTTTTCTCTCTCTTTTCCTCTCTCAATGTGTGCGTTTTTTGTTTATGCATGTTCTCTCTCTCTTTTCCTCTCTCAATGTGTGCGTTTTTTGTTTATGCATGGCCTCTCTCTCTTTTCCTCTCTCAATGTGTGTGTGCGTTCTTTGTTTATGTATGTGTGTGTGTGCGTTTTTGTTTATGTTTGTACTCTTTCTCTCTCTCTCTCTCTCTCTCTCTCTCAAAAACACTATGTGTGTGTGTGTGTGTGTGAGAGAGGGAGAGAGAAAGAGGGGAAGGGAACATGAGAGCGAGGAGAGGGAAGGAGCATACATGGCTCTCCTTCCTCTCCTCGTGTGTGTGTGTGTGTGTGTGTGTGTGTGGAGAAGAAAGAGAGAGAGAGAGAGAGGGAGAGCGTTTCCTGCTCCTTGCTTGAGGATGCCGAAAAACTCAGATCTGAGATCTGACTTTTTTGGGCGCTCTCTGTTATTTTTTTTAGCCCAACCGGCGTCGCTATGAGCGTCGCTATGAGCACACAACATCCATTTGATCAAGCATTCTGTCGTCCTGTGTGTCGGCTCATATCCACCACCTCTATGCCAATCTACAATTGTTGTAGCTCTTCCAATAGTGGAAGAAGATACACATCCATATTCTCCACTTTATATCACCCTGGCACAATCAAGCTTAGCCATAGGTGCCCATTCTTCGTAGTCAACCACGGGGGAATGTTGTAGTTCACGATGACGACAGGCCATACACTATAAGATGTTGATCTTTGACCAAATGGATTTACGCCATCCATAGCTAGGCCTAAGCGCAAATTTTGAGCTTCCCTGGCAAAATTCGACCATGTTCCATCTATATGTTTCCAGGCTACGCAATCTGCAGGAATTCGTAGCACACGATCCGAAGATTTATTCTCCTCATGCCATGATGCTAGGGCGGCCATGGACTTACATTCGAAGAAATGCTTGATGCGAGGAAGCAGAGGAAAATGTCGCAAAACGTTTTGTGGAATTTTTGTCCCGTGGAGATCTACTCGATATCTTTTGGAATCACATTTCGGACACTTCTCCATGTCTATGTATTCCCCTCTGAAAAGAATGCAGTCATTAGGACAAGCGTGGATAGAATTGTAATCCATCCCCAAGTTTCTCAAAATCTTTCTTGCTTCATCTCGGGAATCTGGCATCACATTGTCAGCTGGTAGTATGTGCTCTTTAACCAATCTACACAACATAAAAATACGATACATTCGTGTAAAAATCTATCAGATCATTATACATTTAGAGTTTTATTAAAGTAAACTAATTGTAATAGATCACCTGAAAAGCGCTGTGACGCTAGTGTCACTCCATCCAAACTTTGCCTGCATGTTGAGAAGAACCAAGAGTGCTTTCAATCTAGACATACGTGCTCCATTATACAATGGCGTATCGGCTTCACTTTTCATATCATCATAGATAAGCCTTTCTGAATCCATGATCGTCTCGATCATTTAATAAATCTCGGGTTCAAACATTGCCTCGTTGGGAATGTGCTCTGCATGATCATCCCCCGAGCTATCAGAGGCTACATCTTGTGGCCTCATATATGCAGCTTGACCAAAGCGCCTGCGAACACGTCTATTGGGTTGCAAGATTGCTGCTTGTTGGCCAGCGTCAGAGTCCGACGAGTTATAATTGGCAACAACTCGATCTATAATAGATGTATCGAACTCGCCAAATTCGCAAGCGTGTTGTAAAGAAACACGTCTTGTCTGTCGCATAGCATGCTTGCATTGATTACAAGGACATAAGACCCTCGTTGAGAGATAGGTGTTTCGGTTGGACGGTCCCACATCCTCGTCACTACTCATAATGAGGATAAAAATCTTATAACCTGGACAACAAATTTAATATTCTATTGGCATTCTTCGTCTAATCTCTCTCTCTCTCTCTCTCTGTCTCTCTCTCTCTCACATTCTCTAGTCATGTCCAATCCCCACACACCTCGGTCTAGAGGTGCACGGAGATCAGAACCACCGGGTTATAATCTCGTCTTTATTGGTCAACCTATATTTGTGGGTACAAGAAATCTACAGACCCACCTCTACATGATACTGCATGTAGTGGACAAAACCCCTTTGCCTCTTCTCTAGCTGTAGCACTTCACAGCATCTTAACATCTTTTCACAGTAGATCTTTTCACTGTTCGCCTAACTCTAAACCCTAAACCGTAAGTAATTCTTGCGTGGACTCGATCTAACGTAAATAAGCGTAAATCTAAATAAACGTAAATCTAACTAAAAATAAACCTAAATTTAATTTAACGTAAGTCTACATCTAACCTAATCTTTAACATCTTTTAGGATAGTTTCCTACGACGTTAAAACTCTCTTCTTCTTGTGTGTGTGTGTGTGTGTGTGTGTGTGTGTGGGTAAACCTAAATAAACCTAAGTTTAATCTAATATAACATAAATCTAAATCTAACGTAAATTATGTTATATTAAAAACAAAGAACTAAACTAACAGGGATTATAAGAACCTTAAAACTGATTTAACACATAATTTTTCACATAACTCGGCAAGAGTTGGCATTCTCATCACTAAAGATGTGAGAGTTAACTTCCGGCGCTGACGGTGCCTCATCTCCATCCACATCTGACGACAGCAATTGGCCCTTTGGACCGTTCTTGCTCTTGTTACTAACTTTGAAGTTGCTGTTGAATGACTAGAGGTTGTCTGGATGGTCATTGTCGGGGATGTAGTGACTCTTGCCGCCCTGAAGATCCACCTTCTTCCCTATCTTGTGAACACATTTCACCAGTACTTTTGGATCGATGGAGCCCACCATGAGTGAAGGCAGCAATACCCTATATTCCATTGAGGGCTTTCTTCACCCGCTTCATGCAGGCATCGCAGTCTATGGAGACCTAAATCTAATCTAATATAACATAAATCTAAATCTAGCGTAAATAAACGTAAATCTAACTAAAAATAAACCTAAATCCAATCTAATTTAACTTAAATAAACCTAAATCTAATTTAACGTAAGTCTACATCTAACCTAATCTTTAATGTCTTTTAGGATATAAGTTTCCTACGACGTTATAACTCTCTTCTTCTCGTGTGTGTGCGCGTGTGTGGATGTGTGTGCCAATAAAAAGAGATAAATGGTATAACTTTTCTATCACCCATGCCAAGTATGATAGATTGGTTATGCCATTTCCCTCTTGAATAATAGGTCTTGAGTTCAACTCCTCGTCGGCTAGATCTTTAGGTCTTTTAATTTTAATTAGTTTCCTACGACGTTAAATTAGTTTCTCTCTCTTTCTCTCTCAATGTGTGTGCGTTTTTTTGTTTATGCATGTTTTCTCTCTCTTTTCCTCTCTCAATGTGTGAGTTTTTTGTTTATGCATGTTCTCTCTCTCTTTTCCTCTCTCAATGTGTGTGTGCATTCTTTGTTTATGTATGTGTGTGTGCGTTTTTGTTTATGTTTGTACTCTTTCTCTCTCTCTCTCTCTCTCTCTCTCTCTCTCTCTCAAAAACACTATGTGTGTGTGTGTGTGTGTGTGTGTGGATGTGTGTGCCAATAAAAAGAGATAAATGGTATAACCTTTCTATCACCCATGTCAAGTATGATAGATTGGTTATGCCATTTCCCTCTTGAATAATAGGTCTTGAGTTCAACTCCTCATCGGCTAGATCTTTAGGTCTTTTAATTTTAATTAGTTTCCTACGACGTTAAATTAGTTTCTCTCTCTTTCTCTCTCAATGTGTGTGCGTTTTTTTGTTTATGCATGTTTTCTCTGTCTTTTCCTCTCTCAATGTGTGCCTTTTTTGTTTATGCATGTTCTCTCTCTCTTATTTCCTCTCTCAATGTGTGCGTTTTTCGTTTATGCATGGTCTCTCTCTCTTTTCCTCTCTCAATGTGTGTGTGCATTCTTTGTTTATGTATGTGTGTGTGCGTTTTTGTTTATGTTTGTACTCTTTCTCTCTCTCTCTCTCTCTCTCTCTCTCTCTCTCTCTCTCTCTCTCTCTCTCTCTCAAAAACACTATGTGAGTGTGTGAGAGAGAGAGGGAGAGAGAAAGAGGGGAAGGGAACATGAGAGTGAGGAGAGGGAAGGAGCATACCTGGCTCTCCTTCCTCTCCTCGTGTGTGTGTGTGTGTGTGTGTGTGTGTGTGGAGAAGAAAGAGAGAGAGATAGAGAGAGGGAGAGCGTTACCTGCTCCTTGCTTGAGGACGCCGAAAAACTCAGATCTGAGATCTGAGTTTTTGGGCGCTCTCTGTTATTTTTTTTAGCCCAGTCGGCATCGCTATGAGCGTCGCTATGAGCACACAACATCCATTTGGTCAAAGCATTCTGTCGTCCTGTGTGTCGGCTCATATCCACCACCTCTATGCCAATCACAATTGTTGTAGCTCTTCCAATAGTGGACGAAGATACACATCCATATTCTCCACTTTATATTGCCCTGGCACAATCAAGCTTAGCCATAGGTGCCCCTTCTTCGTAGTCAAGCACGGGGGAATGTTGTAGTTGACGATCACAACAGGCCATACACTGTAAGATGTTGATCTTTGACCAAATGGATTTACGCCATCCATAGCCAGGCCTAAGCGCAAATTTTGAGCTTCCCTGGCAAAATCCGACCATGTTCCATCTATATGTTTCCAGGCTACGCAATCTGCAGGAATTCGTAGCACACCATCCGAAGATTTATTCTCCTCATGCCATGATGCTAGCGCGGCCATGGACTTACATTCGAAGAAATGCTTGATGCGAGGAATAAGAGGAAAATGTCGCAAAACCTTTTGTGGAATTTTTGTCCCGTGGAGATCTACTCAATATCTTTCGGAATCACATTTCGGACACTTCTCCATGTCTATGTATTCCCCTCTGAAAAGAATGCAGTCATTAGGACAAGCGTGGATAGAATTGTAATCCATCCCCAAGTTTTGCAAAATCTTTCTTGCTTCATCTCGAGAATCTGGCATCACATTGTTAGCTGGTAGTATGTGCTCTTTAACCAATCTACACAACATAAAAATACGATACATTCGTGTAAAAATCTATCAGATCATTATACATTTAGAGTTTTATTAAAGTAAACTAATTGTAATAGATCACCTGAAAAGCGCTGTGACGCTAGTGTCACTCCATCCAAACTTTGCCTGCATGTTGAGAAGAACCAAGAGTGCTTTCAATCTAGACATACGTGCTCAATTATACAATGGCGTATCGGCTTCACTTTTCATATCATCATAGATAAGCCTTTCTGAATCCATGATCCTCTCGATCATTTCATCAATCTCGGGCTCAAACATTGCCTCGTTGGAAATGTGCTCTGCATGATCATCCCTCAAGCTGTTAGAGGCTACATCTTGTGGCCTCACATATGCTGCTTGACCAAAGCGCCTGCGAACACGTCTATTGGGTTGCAAGATTGCTTCTTGTTGGCCAGCGTCAGAGTCCGACGAGTTATAATTGGCAACAACTCGATCTATAATAGATGGATAGATCTCGCCAAATTCGCAAACGTGCTGCAAAGAAACACGTCTTGTCGGTCGCACAGCGTGCTTGCATTGATTACAAGGACATAAGACCCTTGTTGAGAGGTAGGTGTTTCGGTTGGACGGTCCCACATCCTCGTCACTACTCATAATGAGGATAAAAATCTTATAACCTAGACAACAAATTTAATATTCTATTGGCATTCTTCGTCTTCTCTCTCTCTCTCTCTCTCTCTCTCTACCTCACATTCTCTAGTCATGTCCAATCCCCGCACACCTCGGTCTAGAGGTGCACGGAGATTAGAACCACCGGGTTATAATCTCGTGTTTATTGGTCAATACCTATATTTGTGGGTACAAGAAATCTACAAACCCACGTCTACATGATACTGCATGTAGTGGACAAAACCCCTTTGCCTCTTCTCTAGCTGTAGCACTTCACAGCATCTTAACATCTTTTCACAGTAGATCTTTTCACTGTTCGTCTAACTCTAAACCCTAAACCGTAAGTAATTCTTGCGTGGACTCGATCTAACGTAAATAAGCGTAAATCTAAATAAACGTAAATCTAACTAAAAATAAACCTAAAGCTAATTTAACGTAAGTCTACATCTAACCTAATCTTTAATGTCTTTTGGGATAGTTTCCTACGACGTTAAAACTTTCTTCTTCTTGTGTGTGTGTGTGTGTGTGGGTAAACGTAAGTAAACCTAACTCTAATCTAATATAACATAAATCTAAATCTAACGTAAATTATGTTATATTAAAAACAAAGAACTAAACTAACAGGGATTATAAGAACCTTAAAAGTGATTTAACACATAATTTTTCACATAACTCGGCAAGAGTTGGCATTCTCATCACTAAAGATGTGAGAGTTAACTTCCGGCGGTGACGCTGCCTCATCTCCATCCACATATGACGACAGCAATTGGCCCTTTGGACCGTTCTTGCTCTTGTTACTAACTTTGAAGTTGCTGTTGAATGACTAGAGGTTTTCTAGATGGTCATTGTCGGGGATGTAGTGACTCTTGCCGCCCTAAAGATCCACTTTCTTCCCTATCTTCTGAAGACATTTCACCAGTACTTTTGGATCGACGGAGCCCACCATGAGTGAAGGCAGCAATACCCTATATTCCATTGAGGGCTTTCTTCACCCGCTTCATGCAGGCATCGCAGTCTATGGAGACCTAAATCTAATCTAATATAACGTAAATCTAAATCTAGCGTAAATAAACGTAAATCTAACTAAAAATAAACCTAAATCTAATCTAATTTAGCTTAAATAAACCTAAATCTAATTTAACGTAAGTCTACATCTAACCTAATCTTTAACGTCTTTTAGGATATAAGTTTCCTACGACGTTATAACTCTCTTCTTCTTGTGTGTGTGCACGTGTGTGGATATGTGTGCCAATTAAAAGAGATAAATGGTATAACCTTTCTATCACCCATGCCAGGTATGATAGATTGGTTATGCCATTTCCCTCTTGAATAATAGGTCTTGAGCTCAACTCCTCGTCGGCTAGATCTTTAGGTCTTTTAATTTTAATTAGTTTCCTATGACGTACGTTAAATTAGTTTCTCTCTCTTTCTCTCTCAATGTGTGTGCGTTTTTTTGTTTATGCATGTTTTCTCTCTCTTTTCCTCTCTCAATGTGTGCGTTTTTTGTTTATGCATGTTCTCTCTCTCTTTTCTTGTCTCAATGTGTGCGTTTTGTGTTTATGCATGCTCTCTCTCTCTCTTTTCCTCTCTCAATGTGTGTGTGCATTCTTTGTTTATGTATGTGTGTGTGCGTTTTTGTTTATGTTTGTACTCTTTCTCTCTCTCTCTCTCTCTCTCTCTCTCTCTCTCAAAAACACTATGTGTGTGTGCGTTTTTGTTTGTGTTTGTACTCTTTCTCTCTCTCTCTCTCCCTCTCTCTCTCTCTCTCTCTCTCTCTCTCTCAAAAACACTATGTGTGTGTGTGTGTGTGTGTGTGAGAGAGAGAGAGAGAGGGAGAGAGAAAGAGGGGAAGGGAACATGAGAGTGAGGAGAGGGAAGGAGCATACCTGGCTCTCCTTCCTCTCCTCGTGTGTGTGTGTGTGTGTGTGGAGAAGAAAGAGAGAGAGAGAGAGAGAGAGGGAGAGAGGGAGAGGGTTACCTGCTCCTTGCTTGAGGGCGCCGAAAAACTCAGATCTGAGATCTGAGTTTTTGGGCGCTCTCTGTTATTTTTTTTAGCCCGGCCGGCGTCGCTATGAGCGTCGCAAATTTACTTGTAAATCAAGTAAATTTGCGACGCTCATAGCGACGCCGAGAATTTTTTTTTTGAGCGTCGCTGTGTGAGCACCGCTAATATGAATAGCCTCTTGTAGTGCAGAAATATGAATGTATCCCCCGCATGTATCCACACCCATCTATAGTTCACTTGAATCAATCCACTCTTGTCATTGCGCACAGTTGCATTAGGGCTGGTGATAATAACTTTGAACCACTTGACATCAAAGATAAAAATATCAGAATTTCTAAAGCTAATCTGCAAGATGTCTTGGATGCAACCAAAGTATTCATGTGGGCTAGTATTGTTGTTCTCATCACTTGCACTACTCCTAGTTTCTTGGAGGAAGCTTTTCCTAAAACCATTCTCTAAAGTGACCCTTTGTTCGTTGATCCATTGCACTATGAAGTGTTTCCCATGCGACCACAAAGCTCCATATTTGTGATAGTGTAGCCAAAAAAATTGAATAGACTTAAAGTTATTATAATGATGTTATCATGTGGAGCTTGAAAAGGAAGTTGTGAAAATATACAAGCCAATATCAACCCCTTGACATCTCCTCTTCCTCTTCAGGAATCAGAACTCCATTCCTCTTTGCCTCTCAGATTGTTGCATCTAACCACCACCCAATTGGAAAGTCAAGAAATTTCTGAAGATGATCTGGAAAAGGAAGGTTTCTAGTGGCATGGTTGCGCTTGAATTGCAAGCAATCTGTCAAGGGTTGTTGCTCTTCCCCTTTGTACCTATCTAGCCACTTTTGCATGATGTTTGAGTTGAGAAGGAAAAATCTCATAACCTTTTCTCACATTGTGATGTCCATCTTCCTAATGATACCTTGTGACTGCGGCTCCCATTCCTTGTCAGCTTGATGTTGACCTTAGTAGTCCACATTCGGGGTATCTCTGGATCAATTGAGCCCAAAAATTCATTGATGAGGACAAGAGACTCTTGTGTACAAGCTATTCTTTGGACATCCTACCCTTGGGGCGATCCCTTTGATGAATGAACCCCTTTAAAGTCTTCACAAATCTCTCCAAGAAGAACATCCACCTGCTATGGACTACCCCCACCATTTGCAACTTCATCGACCACATGCACAAGTACATGCATTTGGATGGTAAGAATTTTTTTTGGAAAGTACTTCTCCACCATGCACACTGCTTCAATGGCATTTAAGCATGCTGCATCGATGATGTCTTCTCTTATCTCTTTTGAACTGATCTAGCGTACCACCTCACTGATTTTGTATATTGTTCTTCTAATGTCATATGTCAAACAGTCCTTTATGGAAATTGTTAAGATAAACTGTAAAAATTTGTTCCAATTGTGGGACTTAAGACCACTAAGATTTTCATCTCTCGTAAAAGTCATTTTTAAACATTGCATGCACCCAGTGGGAGTCTTGAATGAAGATATAGTCTTTTTCACTTGTTGCTCTTTTGCACAACTCAAAACCTGTGGTTCTTTTGGTATAGCAAACTTTGCATTGTGTTTAAGTCGAGGCCGCATATTGGCATTGGACCCACAGCCTGCAGGTCATCTCGTTGGGCCTTGCTCTCCCTTTTTCTAGTGATGGTTTCCATACGATCTCCCCCACATTCTTGAAGATGTGCATTGGGTCAAGAATATGATTAATTAGCAGGTCACTCCAATACGGGAGCTCATCGAAAATAGAAAATCTTTGCATTCCAAGTGGCATGAAATCTCCCCTCTCCAACATTTTTTTCAATCACTCGGTTTCAGCGGATTCATGTCATGTTTGCATATTTTTGGTACATGTAGCTCATGTCCTTCAGGTAAAAATCTACCATGCTCCTCGTAAATTGTGTTGCTCAAATGCTCAAAGCTGTAAAGCCATGTCCAGGACCACATTTTGGACATGCATAACTGTCCGAGTAGCTCAAGCCTGAAACAACACAAATTTAAAATGTAAAAGCATTGGCATAGCCAAGAAAAACATGTGTGTGAGGGTTTCAAAGGCACTTACCTGAACGCTCAAAGAAGCCTGGCCAATTGTGCATGGTCCACATGAGAATGCCTTGCATATGTACATTCCATCGTCCGATTAGTTGGGACATATCAACCACATCGATTCTTGTCCACACAAGATTTGGAGCTCTTCAATAAGTGGTGCCAGATAGACATCCATGCTCTTTGGTTTGTACTTTGCTGGGATGATCAGTGACAACAACAGATTGACATTCTTAATAGCTAGCCATGGTGGAAGATTATAATTAACCAGAAAAATAGGCCACATGCTCCATGACGGCCTCCGTAATACGAATTGGTTTACTCTGTCCATTGCCAGACCAAAGCGGATACATAGAGGCTCATTCTTAAATATAGGCCAACTTTCCTTTATGTGCTTCCAAACACGAGAGTCAGTAGGTACCCGTACCACATCATCTATCGATCTAGTATTTGAGTTCCATGTCATCAAAGCAGCCATAGACTTGCACTTGAACATGCTCTTTATTCTTGGAATGATAGGAAAGTGTCAAAGGACCTTTGCAGGGATAAATGCTCCTTGTGTGTCCTCTCTATACCTGTTTGATCCACAATTAGGACATTGTTATAAATTTGCATACTCGTTGCAAAAAAGTATACAATCATTAGGACATGTATGTACTTTGTGATATTCCAAGCCCAAATTAATAAGAATCTTTTTAGCGATTGCATGGGTAGGGGGCACGTGATTCTCTTCTGGCAAGATTTGCTCGTTGAGCAACCTGTCGTTACATGAACAAGTCAGCCCTTGATCACATTATTGAATTGTAATTTGCACTTTATCATGTTTAGGATACAATGTATCTACTTGAAAAGCTCGGTGAGGGAGGCGTCAAAATAGACTATAAATTAAGCATTACCAAAGCGGTACAAAGAACTCATATTTTTGCATCATTGTAAAGCGGCATGCATGCAAGAATTTGCATCATCTCGCCCTCTTTATTGTTGATATTATGCCATTGATATGGAGGGGATAGCTGAGTTTGGTTGGTAGTGTTGCTCTGAATATTTTCATCATGTATGTTTTCAATTATGGGATCCATGTCAAAGAATGCATCCAACATCTGCTCCATATATACTTCTTGAAATTCCACATCAGGTATTGGTTGGGAGGACTCAGTCGATGGGCTGTATGTTTGAACTCATCTTCTCTAGGATGAAGTGGGAGCAGTATCTACTTGCGAAGTTTGATCTATTGTCTCTGGACCATGAGATCAATAATGCAGGTCTTGTCGTTGCTCTATCAGAAAGAGACCATGATTGCGTATGTGATGGTCGTAAATTTTCCGTTTTCAAAAGATTTGATGCTTGCAATGCGCACAAGGACACGCCATCCTATCGTCCATACTTTATTTTCCAATGATGCAATAAATAATTAAAATATTCTTGCTATAACTACACACTACTAACTACATGAAAAACTCACATTCTCTATCCAAGCCCGCCGACCCCTACCTACCTCGATCTAGAGGTGCAGAGAGATTAGGACCACAAGGTAATAATCTTCTTTATTAGTCAATGACTATATATTAGGGGTTTTGAAGTTTGCGTGTGCTTTTGAAGTCCGATTGCGTTATTTTACTTTGTTTATCAATGTCCATTCACATTTTGAAGTACACAAGTCATTTTTTAGGTCCGTTTGTGTTTTTAACTATTTGTCGCTAGCTCTAACAACCTCACATTCTCTAGCCAAGCCCGCCTTGGTCTAGAGGTGCACAAACATTAGGACCACAAGATAATAATCTCGTCTTTATTGGTCAATTACTATATATTAGTGTTTTTGAAGTTTATGTGCGCTTTTGAAATGTATAACCTAAAGCTAACCTATAACGTAACCTAGCCTTTTACGTACAACTTAACCTAGCCTAACCTATTGCCTAAACTTGACCTAACATACAACCTGACCTAATCTAACCTTTTACGTACAACCTATAACCTAAACTTAACTGGAAGGGCTCTAGTAATGCGTGTGCTAGTCTCCACAAAACCATGCTATCTTATTGCCTCCCCCTAGCGTACAAACTCTCCGGCCGTGCCAGTGGCCTTGCCCATAGGGCCCATGTCCTTACATTACCCCCTCCTTGGAGAATCATTTTCGTGCTCAAAAACGAACATAGGAAAACATTTGTTAAGTGTGTAGACATTTTCCCATGTAGAACCTTCTTCATGTCTATCAGCTAGCCATTTTACCAACACCTATCGCTTGACATGATGTCTGGTGCAAAGCTCATGAGAATCCAAAATCTTTTTGGGCTCATGAGGGATGCTTGGCGGTTCGATAAGGTCAACTAACACACTTGTGTCAATAACATTATCATTCTATCCTAGCTGTTTTCGTAAATGGCTAACATGAAAAATAGGATGAACTCGTGAGTGCTCTGGAAGAGGTAACTTATAGGCTACTTGACCTATATGTTTGAGAATGTTATATGTTACACAATAGTGTGGTGAAATTTTAGCAACTTTTCCCGTCTTTTGACTTTGTGAATGCTCCGAAACTTTCAAAAAACCTTGTCTCCTTCTTTAAAAGTAGCAAGACAATGATGCTCATCTCGGTACTTCTTATATGGATCTTGAGCTTGTTTAACATTCTGTCGAGCAGCTCGAAGCATGTCAAAATGGTCTTGGAGAACATAATTTGCTTGTTGTATCTTCTTCTTTGGCCAACCCCACCATAACGGGTGATCTAGGTTGAAATCCATATAAAAGCATAAATGGACTAAACCATGTAATCACATGCTTTGAACTATTATAAGAAAATTCCAATATAGGTAATCAGTCTTCCCAATTGGTTTGCTTATTGCTAACATACGATCGTAGAATATCCTCTAGCAATTGATTAACTCTTTTGGTTTGACCATCTATTTCTGGATGATCAGTCGTACTTAGATAAGTTTAGTTTCCAACTTTTGAATCACAGCTCTCCAGAAGTGATTATTGAACTTTCGATCTCTATCACTAATGATACTAGCTAGAATCCCGTAGAGTCTATATATATTCTCTACAAATAGCCATGATAATTTTGGTGTCTTAACCGTATTTTTAGTGGGAATGAATTGACCCATCTTTGTGAGACAGTCTACAATTATCCATATGGCATCATGGCCACGATTTGTAGTAGGTAGTCCTACTACAAAATCCATAGAGATATTCTCCCATTTACCTTGTGGAATCTCTAAAGGATGTAAAATGCCACCTACCTTGAGGCACTTTGCCTTATTAACTTGGCATTGTTGGCCGTTTACTACGTACTCTTGAACATCATGATGTAAGCCCGACCAATAAAATTGCCGTTGAGCTAAGGCATACATCTTACGATGTCGTACCGTGGCACATACATAGTGTGAAATAAAAACATTCACCTCACTGTTGACACTTCTCAATGTATTCAAATAAAATAAATCATGTATATATTGTGATATATGTTGAAGCGTTTATTGCGGTCATTATCATTATGTGCATACCTATTCGAGGAGTCATGTCCCTGGATGTGGCACATTTGTGTGCTTTTACACTTGATAAGATTCTTAATTTGTTTTGAAAATGTACATAGTCAAAGTGTTTCATGGTGACATACTCATCTCGCCTATAAAGATTAATACGGGCAAAAATTACCAAAAAAAGCAGCTAACAGACGCCGTTGAAGAATTGCATGGAAAGAGACCCAAAATGGTATATTGATGAAAAATGATGCTTATCTATGATTTTTATGCATATGACACAAATTTAGGGATTTTTTTGAGTCCGTTTGGGATTTTTTGCATTAAAAATGACATTTTTTGGGTAAAAAATGAGCTGAAAATGACCTAGTTTTGGTCCAAAGTGGCAAAATGGCCCAGAAATTGACACGTCAGCTCATATTTCAGTGGGTAAGAGAGATAGGGTGTCTTTTTACAGAAAAGACCATCAGTTTTTCTCTCTTGTGCAATAGCTTCCATGGTTGCCCAATCTATGTATGTTGTAGTCCCGCCTCTTTGCAAACTTGTATCTGAGCTTGTGAGGGAGTGAATTAGAGTTCCCCTTATCAAAATGGTGTGTGGGATTCACTTTAGAAGATTATAAATCTCTTCAAAATCAGAAAATTATTATCATGAAGGTGGAAGCTCGAGCATTCCTTTCAAGTGTTTGATGTAACGACTATGTAATTTTGGGCGAGGCTACATGATCCCATGAAAAAGGTTTGGGTTTTGATTGAGAATTGTGCTTGTATGAGCATTGAGGTTTCATGGCTGAAACTTTAGTGTTTTCAAATGGTATTTTAAAGTGAAACTGAATGTGATTTGGTGATCCTCTCATCATAATCTCAACTACGAAAACAACCAGATTCTAAGCACGATAGGAAAGAGGGTTTGTGACTTTGCTGTCACGAACTCTCTTAAATTTTCCATCACCCTTAGAAAGAGGGTTGGTAATTCTCCACAAATTCTTTTTCACAAAGTGTTTGTGACTCTCATCACGAACTCTCACAACCAGAGGTTTTGCACCTTCCCAGCTAGACCACACACATTCCGACATTTCTGGTGAACCTAACACAAAGCAGCTGAGGTGGGGGTTCAAAAACTATGGATTAGCAAGAGCAACAAGGTACGCATTTTGATCAAGGCACAATGTAAATGTTTCAAGCATTCACCATGTTTATGCAACAACAAAAGGCTGCAGAAAGAAGGAAGGTGTCAGCAACCAAATCCCTTCAAGCTATTCTAAACAAAATGGACCAATTTGAAGGGAAAGATGTCACAAAGTTTCTTCGTGGTTATGTAAAGGAGATAGAGCTACAACGGGTTCCAGAGGTGAACATGGTTCATAGTTTTGAGCTTGTTGTGGGTCCTTGAGATTAGATACCATGTAAGGGGAATCAGGGAGGAACATGGAGAAGGTTGGGAGAAATTCAAATTAGCCCTAAAAGAGGAATACTTCATGGAGGATTTTGAAAGGGTTACAAAAAGGACCTTCTTGGAATGGGTTGCAAAGCCAAAAGAAGGACTTTTCATCATCGAACTATTGAGAGAGTTTGAACAGCAATATGCTCAGTTATCAGGAACAAAGCGAGGCACTTTGGATAGTGAAAAGACTAAATTGTTCCTTCAAACTGCAGGTTCTGAGCTCCAAGAAAATCTAGAGCTACTCCTTGAAAACAAGAATACAGAACAGAGTCTTAAGGCTGAGTGGAAAGAGGTTGAAGATGCAGTCTTATTGCTTGCTAAGAGGCAACGTCGTGGGGACAAGACGGTGGTGAATTGTACTACCTCTCCTCCTAGCATGTTAGAGGTTCCACCAAAGCCTACTGTTGTGAGTCCAAAAGGTGATAATCAATGCTTGATGAGCTTGTTAAAGGCATGCGATAAATGAACTTAAAGCTAACAAGGCTTGAAGAGAAAGGAAAACCTTCTCTAATAGGACAAAAATCCCAAAGCAAAGAAGGATTTTTTCACAGATGCGTATGGTGTGATGGCACAGATCATGGCATAAGGGATTGTGATAGCTTTAGGGATGCCTTAAAAAAAGATCATGTGTTTTTTTAAGGATGGCAAGATCCATCTACGAGAGACAGGTATGCCTCCTCTCCTAAGATTCGTATGGAGGAGGCATCTATAGGGAAGAAGAAAGAGCCTCCTCTCCTAAGATTCCTATGGAGGAGGCATCTATAGGGAAGAAGAAAGAGCAAGGAAAAGCCAAAGAAAAAGGCCCTACATACAAACTATAATCTGACATCGAAGTTGCCACAAACTTAAAGCATGTATTGGAGGAAAGGATTTTGAATAGAAAAGTTGATTCTTCCTTGGGTGAAGTTCTTAGCATTGCTAAATGCAAGTTTCATGAAGAAATGATAGATATCATAAAAAGAAAGAGGAAAACTCTCATTGAATTTATTCCTCACAGTCTGAGGGTGAAGGGGAGTCACTCAAGGCACATGGAATACATGTCCAAGTGAGTGATTGTGATGAAAGTGTGGTAGGATGCTACCAGTATTCTCAAAGAGATGCACATGCTAGATTTGCAGATGATGATGATGATAAAGCCTCCTATAAAAGCCACTACTCCAAAAGTAATTGGGCAAGAGCTACAACAGAAACCTTAGTAAAGGTGGGTGTTCTTGAGGAGACATATGTTTCATTGATAGATCATGGATTTAAGATCAATCTTATGTCAAGAGTCTTTACATGAAGGGTAAGTGGACGATAGGCAGAGACCATGGGTGGATGATTAGTTGCAGATAACTCATCATGAGAGCTATATAGGGCTTGTCCAAATGTGAAAGTGATGATTGGTAATGTGAAGGATGAGCAAAACTTCTTTGTGCAAGAGATGTCTACCTATCTTCTTATCCTTGGGCAGTCATACATCACAGCCGTTCGCATGGAAGCAAAGGTCTTGGATGATGGTTCTACTTATGCTAGGGTCAAGAGCAGAGATGGGAAGTGAGCTGTGCAATTTTTGATTGTGATTCACACACAGAGAAATATCAGAAAGATTTCAATGCTAATGAAGGACCAGAAGTGCGTGTGGAGACCAAGTACAAAACGGTGGCAAAGAAAGTGAGACAAGTGGCCTTACCTTTACCATCAAATTGCAAGAAAAAGCTGGAGCAAGCTTCTTTGCAGCCGAGTCTCAGGGATCCAAAAAGAATTGGTCACATGTTCACAATGGAATTCCTAAAAGAGATAAAAGTTGGTTGTGAGGAGTTTTTATCAGAAGAAAAGAATAAGAGTTTTACAGAAATGCTTTCAAGACATGGGAAGGTTTTTACTTTCTAGCCACATGAGATAGGGTGTGTTGATCCTAATGTTTTTGTACCTATGGTGATCTTCACTATGTTGTTGTACCTATGGTGATCTTCACTATCCATCATGTACGTTGGAATCTACGCCCAATTCCGGTTCCAAAAGCACATTTGCCAAAGTTGATAGAAATATTCAATGAAAAGATTAGCATGGGTATCTTGGAGCCTTCTTGTGTGCGCCATATTCAAACAAGTGGTTCACTGTGCCTAAGAAGAATGGAGATTTGTGGTTCATACAAGATATGCAACCTGTAAACAAGGTTACCATCAAGAATGTGGGTACAAGACCTATAGTGGATGAATTTATAGAGGTGTGTGCGGGAAGGTCAATTTATTCAATGGGGGATATCTATTCAGGGTACGATCAATTTCAGCTAGATGTTGAGAGTAGAGATCTGACAACTATGAAAACACCTTTGGGACTGCTAAGGATGTGTACCTTACCTCAAGGAGCAACAAATTCATTTGCACATATGATGAATGGGATGAACAAGGTTCTACGTGGCTTCATACCTCAAATCACAATGCCATTTCTTGATGATGTGCCCATAAAAGGATGTGAAGACAAAGATAAAGATGAAGCTATGGGTTCAAGGGGGTGTCATAAGTTTGTTGCAAACCATATCAAAGATTGTGAGAAGATTTTTTCAAGGCTCGAAGAAGTTAATCTTACCCTATCAGGGTAAAAATCTGTATTTGTAGTTAATGAAGTGTTGATTGTGGGGCATACGTGTGGTCCGTATGATAGAAGGCCTTGTCCAAAAAAGATGGATGCAATCAAAAAACATGAAAGAAACATGTACAACTATAACTGAAGTTCAGAAATTTCTTGGTGCTTGCGTCTTGTATGTTATTTGGATACCATATTATGCACATGTAGCAGATCCCCTTTATAGGTTGTTGAGAAAGAATTAGAAGTTTTGATGGGAAGAAGAGCACACAAAATCCATGAGAAAGCTAAAGAAGCTACTTCTTTCATCGCCAACCTTGAGAAAGGTAGAATATGCATGTGAGAGACCTGTCATTGTGACAGTGGACACGAGTCCTATAGGGATAGGATGGGTAGTAGGGCAAGATGATGATGAAGAAAAAAGGTATGTGGTGAGATCTGGAACCAAGATTCTGAGTTCTCACCAACGAGATTATGCACAAGTAAAAAGAGAACTGTGGGGGGTGGTTATAGCATTGAGGTGTGACAAGGTGTACTTGATAGGGGGCATCGGTGGTTGTGGAAACTGATTGTTTGCCTCTTCTTGCAATGCTGCAATGGATAGACTACATAAAGTCCTTGAATCTTGAGTTCAAGCATATTGCAGGGAAAGACAATCCAATGGCGGATATGCTATCTAGGGCAAGGTATGAAGATGAATAGGACATGATTATTGAGGGAGATGATGTAGGCACTAAGTTTTACATGATTGATCATGCAAAGAGTAGTCATGCATGTTTTGTGTCTTCACTTGGGTCATTTTTAGAGGAACTATATGAGGATGAATGGATCTTGATAGGTCACTATTTAAGTACTCTGCAAAAGCAGGATGATTGGACTGAGCAGGAATTTAAGAGGATAAGAAGAGAAGCATATGGATACTTCTTCAGGGATGCTTACTTCTAGAAGCATCCTAAATGAAGATTTGGAACACCATTACGGGTAGTATGAGATAAGGTTACTTAACAACAAATCATCAAGGAGTTCCATGAAAGTTTATGGGCAGGACATCGAGGTGTATGGCCAACATTTGCCAAGGTAAAAGAAAGGTATGTATAAGGATGTCCATGAGTTTGTTGAGTCTTGTGTGACATGCCAAATGTATTCAAATGTATGGCATCGTGATGGACTACATCCTACGTATCCATTAGCCATGCATTACAAATGGACTGTTGGGTTATGGACTTGGTCACAATGCCTTTGGGACTTTGGCAAATGAGGTATTTGGTGCTTTCAAGAGAATATTTTTCACTCAAGTTGAAGGGCATCCATTGAGGACAAAGAGTACACAAGCTATATGTAAATTTCTTCTTGAAGATGTGATCTATCACTATGGGCATGTGGGAAAGATAATTCCAGATAGAGGAGAACTGGATGCTGATGAAGCAAGGGAATTCTTCTCTAGAATGGGAATCAAACTAGATTTAACTTGTGCTTATAACCCAGAGGGAAATGGAAAAAGTGAAAGAGGGAATCCTCCAATAATCAAAGCTTTAGCTAAGGCTTGTGAAGGTAAGCTTGGAGAGTGGCCAAGGCTACTACCATTTGCATTGTGGGCTGACCGTACAACACATAGTTCAGTCATTGGCTATATGCCTATTTAATTGATGTATGGTCCAGAACCTGTGATGCCTATTGAAGATGTAGTTCTTACATGGAATTTATTTCCATGGGAAGATGGAAGGACTAGAGAAGACCTTATTTCATTGCGCATACGGCAATTGGAAAGAAGGCCTGAAGACATTGAGCTTTCAAAAACTCGATTAAAGAATGGAAGGTTGAAAAACAAAGATAGATTTGACAAGATCCATAGGCTCATACCAAAAGACATGTTGGGTGTGGGTGTACAATAGTAGCCTTGAAAACCATCACTCTACACTAAGGAAGCTTGCAAAGAGATGATTTGGTCCTTATGTTGTCAATCATGTGCATGGAAATGCAACTTACACCTTGCGTGAACTGGACGGGACAAAAGTGAAAACTCCCATTGATGGAAAAAGAATTAAATTATTGAAAAGAAGAGGGTATGTTGATTTACGCTACAAGACTTTCTTAATAGTAGCGACACTCGTAGTGCGACGCTCAAAAATGAAAAAGCACGGCGTCGCTATGAGCGTCGCTATGTTACAACTAACATAGCGATGCCTATAGTGACGCTGTCAGGGATAAAAAAAATATCTGAGGGCATCCGAAAACTCAGATCTTAGATCTGAGTTTTCGACGCGCTCAAGCAAGCAAGGTAACGCTCTCCCTCTCTCTCTCTTTCTCTCTCTCTCTTTCTTCTACACACACACACACATACACACACACACACACACACGAGGAGAGGAAGGAGAGCCAGGTATGCTACTTCCCTCTCCTCACTCTCATGTTCCCTTCCCCTATTTCTCTCTCCCTCTCTCTCTCTCTCTCTATCTCTCTCACACACACACACATGAGGAGAGGAAGGAGAGACAGGTATGCTCCTTCCCTCTCCTCACTCTCATGGTCCCTTCCCATCTTTCTCTCTCCCTCTCTCTCTCTTTCACACACACACACACATTGTGTTTTTGAGAGAGAGAGAGAGAACGAGAGAGAGAGAGAGAGAGAGAGAGAGAGAGAGAGAGAAGAAGAAGAAGAAGAATTAGAGAGTCTTAACATCGTAGGAAACTATCCTAAGAGACCTTAAAGATCTAGTCGACAGGAGTTGAACTCAAGACATGTTATTCATAAGGGAAATGGCATAACCAATCTATCACACTTTGGTGATAGAAAAGTTGTACCATTTTTCTCCTTTTTTTATTGGCGTGCACACACACCCACACACACACCCGAGAAGAAGAGAGTTTAATTTAACGTCGTAGGAAACTAATTAAAGAGACCTAAAAATCTAGCGGACGAGGAGTTGAACTCAAGACTTGATATTCAAGAGGAAAATGGCATAACCAATCTACCACACTTGGGTTATAGAAAGGTTATACCATTTTTCTCTTTTTATTGGCACACACACACACACACACACACACACACACACACACACACACACACACGAAGAAGAGAGTTTTAACGTCGTAGGAAACTATCCCAAAAGACGTTAAAGATTAGGTTAGATGTAGACTTACATTAAATTAGATTTAGGCTTATTTAAGTTAAATTAAATTAGATTTAGGTTTATTTCTAGTTAGATTAGATTTAGGTTTATTTACGTTAGATTTAGATTTACGCTATATTAGATTAGATTTAGGTTTATTAATTTAGGTTTATTTATTTTATATTAGATTAGATTTAGGTTATTTAAGGTTAGAAGAAATGGCAAGAACATTTCATGCGTTCACAGCCTCGACAGTCCATGCGGACCAGCAATTCCACCTGCATGTTCGACTGCTGCTACCATACAATAAGCCGTCATGTTCAGCTAATGGAAGAGAAAATTGAGCCTACATAGAAATTAGTGATGCAAGATGACGATTCCAAGGGTCACACACACACACACACACCATCCCGTCAAATCTAGATTAACAATTAAGTGCCTTGAGCATATTAGCTACATTGCAAGAATGGCGTACCTACATGCTACAAACAAAGATCTACTGTGAAAAGATACTAAGATGCTGTGAAATGCTACAGCTAGAGAAGAGGCAAAGGGGTTTTTTCCACTACATGCAGTATCATGTAGACGTGGGTGTGTAGATTTCTTGTACCCACAAATATAGGCATTGACTAATAAAGACGAGATTATAACCCGGTGGTTCTGATCTCAGTGCACCTCTAGACCGAGGTGTGCGAGGATTGGACATGACTAAAGAATGTTAGGTAGTTTAGAGTGTGAACAAAGAGAGAGAGAGAGAGAGAGAGAGAGATAAAAGATGAAGAATGCCAATAGAAGATTAAATTTGTTGTCCAGGTGTTTGCGGATCGCCGCGACGGACGTCCATAGCATAGCTCTCAAGCATCAACATATTTATGAATACAGGGGAAGCAACTCGGATGAGGCATCGAAACTCACTAGGGTGTCATTCCTAATGAAGTGAACTCGAAGATATGCAACTACTAACTCTACAAGCGAATCAAACGCATTACCGCCAAGTAATCCGCCTATGTCCTCCTACACAGCTCTCCCGTCATCATGCCCGTTTACCATGCAAATCCTATCGGAATCGCACGAAACTTGAAGGGAAGCTACAGGGGATTATCAAGAACATGTCCTATTACTGTCACAGCATTCTGAAGAGGTACAACAATCGCGATCGTTCGTCCCAAATTCAGCAAAAACAGTGAACAAGTGATCCTAATGGGTTGTTTTAGGGTCCCTACAGCCCCTCCTAGGGTCAAAAAAACATAAAACACGCATACAGACACTCATGATGGTGATTTAAGGCCTCAAACTCGGAGTTGAAAACCTACACCGAATCTTGAATGATTACACTTGAAAGAAAGAGCAAGATGAGAGGAACGCAATGCAATAATCAAATCTGCATTTGGATTACTATAGCTGCAATGGCAAAGATTACAAGTTTGAACAAGAAGGAGGCTCTCCAATGTACATTGTCTTCTTAGTTCTCCATTAAAAAGATTGTCTTCAAGCTTACAAAAAATGACCTTTATAGATTAGGTCTTTATAAAATGGCTTGTCCGGGCATAAGCTCCCAAACCTCTAACTGGCTCTCTAATATACAATTGCTCCCATAAGAATAATCATACATCCTTTGACAATTTCCCGGCTTAGAGATGCTTCTTTACAAAAGAATTTTACAATGGTTTCTCATAAAAATATGGTCCTGCTGGCAATGGCCGCTTGTTGCTTCCTCTGCCAAACACTCCCCCCTTCCTTATCCCTGCACGCCCTCGTGCATGATCAGTGCTTTGGCCGTTAATGTGGCTCTAATGAAGCGAGTGTCGCTGAAAAACTTCTTGTTCGCAGGATGGATTCGAGGGCTTCTTGATGCTGTCTGAATGGATTTTCAGATAAGGTGTGTTGGTATGCTACGTACCTTGCCTTGAGGTCCTTCGCCATGGGATGGAAAATCCTTGAATCCATTTCAAAGAATCCTGTGACGAAGGCCTCTTCAAATGTCTGTAAGTAGTGTGAGGGCAGGTACATTAGCCTAGAGTACATGGCCATCAAGATGTGTCATAGCGGTGAATCCTGTAGATTCCTGCAGATGCCTATGTGTCCTTCCAAGAACAGATTCCACGGATGATCGTCGCCTTCAATGTCTTTAAACACCTGGATGCAGGTGACGATCATCCAGGCTATCTTTACTAACATTTGGCACGCCAAATCGAGGACATCCGGCAACAATGTGACTGTTGAATTCAGTGTGCTGACCATGTAGGCCACCGTAGGGGGTTGCTGCGCTGTCAGAACCGGGTAATTTAGCTTGTGTGGCCTTGACCCCTTCCATGTGGTGAGTAAACGGCCAAGCCGAAAGTACGAATAAGATTTTGGTGACAATTCTCACCAAAATTGTTGGCAAATCAAGAGCTGACTGGGATCAAAAGTTGCATTCAGCTTTATGGGCATATAGAGTAGCTTACAAAACATCGATCGGAACGACTCCGTTCAACATGGTTTATGGAATTCAAGCGATTTTTCCACTTGAGTTCCTTATCACCCACCACCCAGAAGCGAATCCCTTCCTGTGAATTACCATGAATTCATCCAATAGGAATTCGATCACTTCATTGATGAAGTGAGTTCCTCTATCGCTCACTAGCTCAATTGGTAAGCCATATCTGGTGAAAATGTTCTCATACAAAAACTGTGTTGTCGTTTTTGCATCATTTCTGGTTGTTGCTTTGGCTTCCACCCATTCTGTTAGATAATCTGTTGCCACAATAATGTATTGTGCATGAGTTTTATATCCCGGAGGCGCTATCGGTCCTACAAAATCTATTCCCCATTTCGCAAACGTTCTTCCTCCCATCATTGGACTTGAGGGAATATCATCCCGTGCTCCAGGAATTTTTGTTTTCTGGCAATCGTCACATCGTTTCACAAACTTTTCACTGTCCATGAATAGTGTAGGCCACCATATGCCTGCAATAAGAATTGCTTTGGCCGTTTTGTCAGCAGAGAAATGTCCACCAGCTTGTCCACCGTGTGCTTGCTCTAAGATAGGAATGTATTTCTCTTCAGTCGCGCACATTCTCAATTGATTGTCTTTTCCCCTCTTGTAAAGAGTGTCCTCAATGAGTACATAGTTTTCTGCCTCTTTCATGATCGTTTTGATTCGTGATCTACTCATCCCCTCAGGCAGTATCCTGGTGGTGAGGTATTCAACAATGTAGTTACTCCATCGGGGTGCGATAGATAATCTGAATAGAGTCGCGTGCTCTATTTGATTTTGAAGCGTGCACTTAGCGCAAGATTTGACATGCATATGAACATTGTCGCATTTTCGGCCAATACACATCCATTCTCATCAATCTCTGATACATCTGTGCATGCCCATTGTGAATCCCCGTTGTTTGTACATGAGCTTGGTTTAGGTACAATTCCCGTTCACTCGATTCGACACAAAGCCTAAGGATTTGATCCGATCCTTGTTTGTATAGCCTGCCTACCAACATTACCAATGATCTAGATGTTGCAAGGGTAGATGGTTGTCTTGTCACATTCAATGACCCGATAGTCAGCAAAGGAATTACGTCCTCGCTCCATCTTGGAACCATTTCTATGTTGAAAAGATATGCATCCGGCAAATCATCATCAACTCCTACAGGGTTTTCTCAATGCATCATTCTAGATAAATGATCCGCTCTTTGGTGTGTAGTTCCTTTTTTGACTACTGCCGTGAAGTCAAACTCAAGCAGTATGATGAACCATCGAACAATTCTCCCCGTACTGCAAGGTTTGTTTACTAGGTACAACAGCCCTTGGTGATCAACGAAGAATACAAATTTATTGGAAAGTAAGAAGTGTCTAAACTTTTTTACCGCATAGACCATACCCAATCCCTCCCTCTCTGTTGTCGTGTAATTCTTCTCTGCATTGTTTAGTTGTCTACTGGAGTAACTTATTGGAAAATCCATGTTGTTCTCTCCAGGTTATGCAAGTATGCATCCTATTGCATATGCTAATGCATCTACGTGGATGTGAAATATCCTTTCCCAATCCGGAGCCTTCAAAATTGGAGCGGAAATTAACCTCTGCTTCAAAGTTTGAAAAGCTTCCTCGCACTCCTCTGTCCACTCAAATTTAGTTATCATCACGTAAAGTGGTTTTGCAATTATAGCGTATGAGTAGATAAATCTACGATAATATCCACAATGGCCCATAAATGCCTGTACCTCTTTCACCTTTACTGGTCATGGTAGATCAACAATGACACTGATCTTCTCCATGTCTATCAAAATACCGTTTTTGGAAACTATATGTCCCAATATTTTGCCCTCTCTTACCATGAAGACACATTTCTCTGGATTCAGGCAAATCTGATATAGTCTGCATTTTTCGAACACCTTGGTCAAGTTCTCTATGTGCTCCAATCTTACAAGAGAGTGAACACACAGGTCATCCATGTAAAGTTCTAAGAACTGTCTTAGATATTCTTTAAAAGCATGACCCATCAGCCTTTGAAATGTGGCTAGTGCATTTGTTAAGCCAAAAGCCAGTACCGGGAATGCAAAAATACCCCATTCAGTTGCGAAAGCTATTTTTTGCTGATCCTCTCACTTTATTGCGAGTTGGTTGTAACCCGAAAAGCCATCTAAGAAGCTATAAGCCTCTTTGCCTGCCACCCTTTCTATTACATGATCAATAATGGGTAGTGGATAGTTGTCTCGAATTGTAGCAGCGTTTACTTTCTTGAGATTGA